>NW_027490508.1:0-165759 GCF_050948175.1 Xylocopa sonorina | reverse complement strand
ATCTTAAAACGCGATATCGCATCTCATTTCAATGTCGCATGATAAGATATATTATTCATTGCGAAGTGTCATGTATACCTCGCAGACACTTCAAATGAATGTAAATGAAACATTTCCTTGCCAGGAAATAGCGTTTGCAGATGTCTACGGATTGTACCAATAGGGTTCTATTGCTTTTTAAAACGCGATATCGCATCTCAATTCTAAGTTTCATTATAAGATATAATATGCATTGTGGTGTGTGATGTATACCTCGTATTCACTTCAAAAGAATGTAAATGCAACGCTTCCTTGCTAGGAAATAGCGTTTGCAGATGTCTGCGTATCGTAGCAATAGGGTTCTATTGCTTTTTAAAACGCGATATCGCATCTCAATTCTATGTGTCATGACAAGATATAATATGCATTGTGGTGTGTGATGTATACCTCGTATTCACTTCAAAAGAATGTAAATGCGACACTTCCTTGCTAGGAAATAGCGTTTGCAAATGTCTACGTATCGTAGCAATAGAGTTCTAGTGCTTCTTAAATCGCGATATAGCATCTCACTTCTATGTTTCGAGATAAGATATAATATTCATTGCGAAATGTCATGTATACCTCGTATTAACTGCAAAAGAATTTAAATGCGAAACTTCAATGCTAGGAAATAGCGTTTGCAGATATCTACGTATCGTAGCAATAGAGTTCTAATGCTTCACAAAACGCGATAACACATCTCATACCTATGTTTCATGATAAGATATAATTCTCATTGCGAAGTGTTATGTATACCTCGTATTATCTTCAAAAGAATGTAAATGCGGCACTTCCATGCTAGGAAATAGCGTTTGCAGATGTCTACGTATCGTAGCAATAGAGTTCTAATGCTTCTTAAAACGCGATATCGCATCTCACTTCTATGTTTCATGATAAGATATAATATTCATTATGGAGTATTATGTATTCCTCGTATTCACTTCAAAAGAATGTAACTGCTAAACTTACATGCTAGTGAATAGCGTTTGCAGATGTCTACGTATCGTAGCTATGGAGTTCTAATGCTTCTTAAAACGCCATATCGCATCTCACTTCCATGTTTCATGATAAGATACAATATTCATTGCGAAGTGTAATGTATATCTCGTATTCACTTCAGAAGAATGTAAAAGCGGCTCTTTCCTAGCTAGGAAGTAGCGCTTGCAGATGTCTACGTATCGACGTAATGGTGTTCTAATGCTTCTCAAAACGCGATATCGCAACTCATTCCTATGTTTCATGATAAGATGTAATATTCATTGCGAAGTGTCACGTATACCGCGTATTCACTTCAAAAGAATGTAAATGCGTCACTTCCTTGGTAGGAAATAGCGTTTGCAGATGTCTACGTATCGTAGCAATAGAGTTCTAGTGCTTCTTAGAACGCAATATCGCTACTTATATCTATGTTTCATGACAAGATATAATATTCATTATGGAGTGTTATGTATACCTCGTATTCACTTCAAAAGAATGTAAATGCTAAACTTCCATGCTAGGGAATAGCGTTTGCAGATGTCTACGTATCGTAGCAATGGAGTTCTAATGCTTCTCAAAACGCGATAACGCATCTCATTCCTATGTTTCATGATAAGATATAATTCTCATTGCGAAGTGTCATGTATACCTCGTATTAACTGCAAAAGAATGTAAATGCTAAACTTCCATGCTAGGGAATAGCGTTTGCTGATGTCTACGTATCGCAGCAATGGAGTTCTAATGCTTCTTAAAACGCCATATCGCATCTCACTTTTATGTTTCATGACAAGATACAATATTCATTGCGAAGTGTCATGTATATCTCGTATTCACTTCAAAGGAATGTAAATGCTAAACTTGCATGCTAGGCAATAGCGTTTGCAGATGTCTACGTATCGTAGCAATAGAGTTCTAATGCTTCTTAAAACGCCATATCGCATCTCACTTCTATGATTCATGATAAGATATAATTCTCATTGCGAAGTGTCATGTATATCTCGTACTCACTTCAAAAGAATGTAAATGCGACTCTCCTTGCTAGAAAATAACGTTTGCAGATGTCTACGCATCGTAACAATAGAGTTCTAGTGCTTCTTAAATCGCGATATTGCATCTCACTTCTATGTTTCGAGATAAGATATAATATTCATTGCGAAATGTCATGTATACCTCGTATTAACTGCAAAAGAATTTAAATGCGAAACTTCAATGCTAGGAAATAGCGTTTGCAGATATCTACGTATCGTAGCAATAGAGTTCTAATGCTTCACAAAACGCGATAACACATCTCATACCTATGTTTCATGATAAGATATAATTCTCATTGCGAAGTGTTATGTATACCTCGTATTATCTTCAAAAGAATGTAAATGCGGCACTTCCATGCTAGGAAATAGCGTTTGCAGATGTCTACGTATCGTAGCAATAGAGTTCTAATGCTTCTTAAAACGCGATATCGCATCTCACTTCTATGTTTCATGATAAGATATAATATTCATTATGGAGTATTATGTATTCCTCGTCTTCACTTCAAAAGAATGTAACTGCTAAACTTCCATGCTAGGGAATAGCGTTTGCAGATGTCTACGTATCGACGCAATGGTGTTCTAATGCTTCCCAAAACGCGATATCGCAACTCATTCCTATGTTTCATGATAAGCTATAATATTGATTCCGATGTGTCATGTATATCTCGTATTCACTTCAAAAGAATGTAAATGCTATACTTCCATGCTAGGGAATAGCGTTTGCAGATGTCTACGTATCGTAGCAATAGAGTTCTAATGCTTCTCAAAACGCGATGTCGAAACTCATTCCTATGTTTCATGATAAGATGTAATATTCATTGCGAAGTGTCACGTATACCGCGTATTCACTTCAAAAGAATGTAAATGCGACACTTCCTTGGTAGGAAATAGCGTTTGCAGATGTCTACGTATCGTAGCAATAGAGTTGTAGTGCTTCTTAGAACGCAATATCGCTACTTATATCTATGTTTCATGACAAGATATAATATTCATTATGGAATGTTATGTATTCCTCGTATTCACTTCAAAAGAATGTAAATGCTAAACTTCCATGCTAGGGAATAGCGTTTGCAGATGTCTACGTATCGTAGCAATGGAGTTCTAATGCTTCTCAAAACGCGATAACGCATCTCATTCCTATGTTTCATGAAATGATATAATTCTCATTGCGAAGTGTCATGTATATCTCGTATTCACTTCAAAAGAATGTAATTGCGACTCTCCTTGCTGGGAAATAGCGTTTGCAGATATCTACGTATCGTAGCAATAGAGTTCTAATGCTTCACAAAACGCGATAACGCATCTCATTCCTATGTTTCATGATAAGATATAACTCTCATTGCGAAGTGTCATGTATATCTCGTATTCACTTCAAAAGGATGTAAATGCGACTCTCCTTGCTAGGAAGCAGCGTTTGCAGATGTCTACGTATCGTAGCAATAGAGTTCTAGTGCTTCTCAAAACGCGATATCGCATCTCACTTCTATGTTTCATGATAAGATATAATATTCATTGCGAAGTGTCATGTATACCTCGCACTCACATCACAAGAATGTAAAAGCGGCACTTCCTTCCTAGGAAGTAGGGCTTGCAGATGTCTACGTATCGAAGTAATAGTGTTCTAATGCTTCTCAAAACGCAATATCGCAACTCATTCCTATGTTTCATGATAAGATATAATATTCATTCCGAAGTGTCATGTATATCTCGTATACACTTCAGAAGAATGTAAGTACGAAACTTCCATGCTAGGAATTAGCGTTTGCAGATGTCTACGTATCGTAGCAATAGAGTTCTAATGCTTCTTAAAACGCGATATCGCATCTCACTTCTATGTTTCATGATAAGATATAATATTCATTGCGACGTGTCATGTATACCTCGTATTAACTGCAAAAGAATGTAAATGCTAAACTTCCATGCTAGGGAATAGCGTTTGCAGATGTCTACGTATTGCAGCAATGGAGTTCTAATGCTTCTTAAAACGCCATATCGCATCTCACTTTTATGTTTCATGACAAGATACAATATTCATTGCGAAGTGTCATGTATATCTCGTATTCACTTCAGAAGAATGTAAAAGCGGCACTTTCCTAGTTAGGAAGTAGCGCCTGCAGATGTCTACGTATCGAAGCAATGGTGTTCTAATGCTTCTCAAAACGCGATATCGCAACTCATTCCTATGTTTCATGATAAGCTATAATATTGATTCCGATGTGTCATGTATATCTCGTATTCACTTCAAAAGAATGTAAATGCTAAACTTGCATGCTAGGCAATAGCGTTTGCAGATGTCTACGTATCGTAGCAATAGAGTTCTAATGCTTCTTAAAACGCCATATCGCATCTCACTTCTATGTTTCATGATAAGATATAATTCTCATTGCGAAGTGTCATGTATATCTCGTATTCAATTCAAAAGAATGTAAATGCGACTCTCCTTGCTAGGAAATAGCGTTTGCAGATGTCTACGTATCGTAGCAATAGAGTTCTAGTGCTTCTCAAAACGCGATATCGCATCTCACTTCTATGTTTCATGATAAGATATAATATTCTTTGCGAAGTGTCACGTATACCGCGTATTCACTTCAAAAGAATGTAAATGCGACACTTCCTTGGTAGGAAATAGCGTTTGCAGATGTCTACGTATCGTAGCAATAGAGTTCTAGTGCTTCTTAGAACGCAATATCGCTACTTATTTCTATGTTTCATGATAAGGTGAAATATTCATTGTGGAGTGTTATGTATACCTCGTATTCACTTCAAAAGAATCTAAATGCGACACTTCCTTGCTATTAAATAGCGTTTGCAGATGTCTGCGTATCGTAGCAAAAGTTTTCTAATGCTTCTTAAATCGCGTTACCGCATCTTATTCCAATGTTTCGTGATAAGATACAATATTCATTGCGAAGTGTCCTGTATACGTCGATTTCTCTTGACAAGAATGTGAATGTGACACTTCCTTGCTTGGAAGGAACGTTTGCAGATGTCTACGCATCGTAGCAATAGAGTTCTAGTGCTTCTTAAATCGCGATATAGCATCTCACTTCTATGTTTCATGATAAGATATAATATTCATTATGGAGTATTATGTATACCTCGTATTCACTTCAAAAGAATGTAAATGCGACACTTCCTTGCAAGGAATTAGCGTTTGCAGTTGTCTACGTATCGTAGTAATAAAGTTCTTATGATTCTTAAAACGCGATATCGCATCTCATTTCTATGTTTCATGGTAAAATATAATATGATTTGCGAAGTGTTATGTATTCCTCGTCTACACTTCAAATGAATGTAAATGCGACACTTCCTTGCTAGGAAGTAGCGTTTGCAGATGTCTACGTATCGTAGCAATAGTGTTCTTATGATTCTTAAAACGCGATAACGCATCTCATTTCTATGTTTCATGGTAAGATATAATATGATTTGCGAAGTGTTATGTATTCCTCGTCTACACATCAAATGAATGTAAATGCGACACTTCCTTGCAAGGAAATAGCGTTTGCAGATGTCTACCTATCGTAGCAATAGGGTTCTAATGCTTCTTAAAACGCGATATCGCATCTCATTTCTGTGTTTCATGGTAAGATATAATATGATTTGCGAAGTGTTATGTATTCCTCGCGTACACTTCAAATGAATGTAAATGCGACACTTCCTTGCAAGGAAATAGCGTCTACAGATGTCTACGTATCGTAGCAATAAAGTTCTTATGATTCTTAAAACGCGATATCGCGTCTCATTACTATGTTTCATAATAAGACATAATATTCATTGCGACGTGTCATATATACCTCGTATTCACCTCAAAAGAATGTAAATGCGACACTTCCTTGCTAGGGAATAGCGTTTGCAGATGTCTACGTATCGAAGCAATAGAATTCTGATGCTTCTGAAATCGCGATATCGTATCTCATTTCTATGTTTCATGGTAAGATATAAAATTCATTGGGAAGTATTATGTATACCTCGTATTCACTTCAAAAGAATGTAAACGCGACACTTCCTTGCCAGGAAATAGCGTTTGCAGATGTCTACGTATCGTAGCATTAGAATACTAATGCTCCTCTATACGCGATATCGCTACTCATTACTATGTTTCATGATAATATATGATATTCATTGTGGAGTGTTATGTCACGTCACGAGGGTGGAAAATTTCCGTTTTACTCGGAGGCGACACGCAGCCAATTCGCGGAAACGGCTCGCTTAATTGCGACTAATGCCGGGTTCCTTCCGTGGGACAACGAACGCTTTTACGAACACGCTAACGCGGTAAATGTGGAAAAATCCTACCTTTGCCGTCTTGATAGCGAACAAATCAATATTCTTTCCAGAGATATCTCTGCTTCCGTGGATCGTAGTCTGGTATCGATGCTGCGTAAGGACTGCGAGGCTGAATGTCCAAAGGAATGAGCGCCCAGCGTTGCGGGGATTCAGCAATGTTCGGCTTCCCTGTATCGGATAAGGTTGTCGGCGTGGAACGTTGAGAAGCCACGAGGACGGTGGCGGATGCACAGATCGACGGTAAGGCTTTGGTGCCCACGTATTCACGTACGAGACGGCGTAGGAAGTTCTTCCTTCCCGCACGTCGAGCCTTTCGCTTCGAATTACTGCACATTCGCGTCTAATTTCAGCAGACTAGATACGACTCGGGTAAGCGGCGGTCCGCTCTAGCCTGTCGGTCCAGAGAGTGAAATGTCGACGTTATCTGCACGCAGTCTCACGTATGGGTCAGCGAAGCTAAGCGGCGGTCCGCTCTAACCAGCTGATTACCAATGATCGACTAACGATTGGATTGAATGTAGAATGTCCACGCGTTGGCTCGTGGAAGAACTCGTAGGATAAGAACGAAGTTAATGGAAATTATCAATAACTGAACTAGTAGTTAGGAGGTAAAATCAAAGTATATTCTAAGTTAATCCTAAGCTTACACTGTACTTTCCCTAAGACTAAGTTAAAAGTAGACTTAATTGTTTAGAATTGGAGTTAGAACTAGACTCTATGATTGGAATTGAACTTGAATTTAGAATAGAATTACGAACACCTCTGACTAAGGTGGATTAGAGCTGTCTGATGATCAGCTTGGAACGAAGCTCGGAGAAGACTGACTCTCCGATCGCGGGTCCGCGACCTCCTTAGGTCGCGTGGCGCGCGAGTCGCTGGAGCCCGGAGTGGGGTGGCCGCTCGGCCCGCGCAGTGGGGCGGCCGGTCGGAGTGGGGCGCGGCTCGCGTTACGCGTGAGCCGCACGCGTCGGACGCCCGCTCGAGCGTATCGCAACTTATAATTATGGATATTTACATTGATCTTAGAAACTATGTGTGTGTTGTCTGCGTATGTACAATGTATGTGTCGAGTACTTAGATCTAGAAAACGATTTACGAATATATACTTTGGAAATAGGAATAACCCTGTAATGGTGTAGGTGATTCGCTGTTGTGCCCAGTGGTCCAGTCGTCTGGTTGGATGCTGCATCTTTCCTGGCTTTGGAAATGCTGCACGTTGTCACACGGTCGATCGGTCGAACTCCTAGATCTTCGTACCTTGATAGCAGCCTTGGCTCGGCGGACGTGGTGTATGTTTGGTTGTGATGGCGCTCGTCCCGTGTACTTAGGTGCTGCTGACGGTGAGTACGTCGCTGCCGGATGCTGTGGGAGGCGCTGGGGAATGGAAGGCAATACGCGAGACGTTACACCTCCCCCCATACGAAAGGAATCTTGGCCATGCCAAGATCTCCTGTCTGGAATCTGCGAATTAGTGGGTGGCTGCACACCTGTTGTCCTGCCGGTTGGCTGTTGTCGTACTGGCGAATCCCTGCCGGATAAGCAGTGGCGGGCTCGCTTTGCATCTCTTGAGTGACCATTTCCGTAGCGTTCGCTGGTACTGAATTCACTGGCACTTTCACTGCTCGTAGAGCTTTGAGAACACTTCTCACCTTTGGCTATCACATTTTCAGTCTCTATCTGTTTCAGTCCACTCATTCTTTTACATAACTTAATCTTATTGGTATGCACTATTTTATGTCGTCCCTTAATAGCTAACTTAACGTTATTATCATTCAGAACTTCGATTATTCTATAGGGGCCCGCGTATTGGGAATAAAATTTATGTTTATTGGGCTCCCTTAACAAAAAGACCCATTGGCCGGCTTCGAACTTCTGAATGTTAAGCTTTCTATCGTAATAGTGTTTCGCACGACGTTTGGCATTATCGAGATTCTCCCTGGCGATCGCTTGTGATTTCGAAATTTTCTCGTTTAAATTAATGAGATAGTCCGAATAAGTCTCATTCTCTGTATTGTCTTGGAATGGTGTGTCGGATGGTACTCTCGCAATTCGACCGAAAACGAGTTCGTGCGGTGTGTATAATGTGCCCTCGTGGACACTCGTATTATAAGATAGCATTGCGTAAGGTAGCCATCGTTCCCAATCGCCACTGGTGTGTATGAAATGTTTGAGGTATTCCGCTAAAACATGGTGGGATCGTTCCACCGAACCATTTGTCTGTGGGTGGAAAGCTGTAGACTTGAATTGCTTTATCCTGAATTTAATCGCGATGGCCTTGATGAGGCTATTGATGAAGTTGGATCCCTGATCTGTTAAGATCCCTTTTGGGCAACCAAATTTGCAAATGAACCCGGTTATAAGTGCGTCTGCAATATCTACTGCCGAAGTTTGCTTTAATGGTATCGCGACTGAGTATTTCGTTAACAGGTCCTGGATGGTAAGTATGTTTTTGTAGCCGTCAGGAGTTGTAGGAAGTGGACCCATAACGTCCATCGAAATCTTATCAAATGCGGAACCCGGTGTGTCTGTCAAAGTTAGAGGTTGTTTCGTTTTTACACGAACTAATTTTTCCAATTGGCAGCTCCTACATTTACTAATATAATCCTGTATCTGGTTTTTCATGTTGGGCCAAAAATACTTTTCTCGGATGCGCGAATAAGTTTTATTTACGCCCTTATGTCCCCCTACTGGCGTGTCGTGATTCTGCTGTATTATTTTTAATCTATGTTCTTCCGGTGGTATATGGATTAGTCCCTGGCAAACCGTTATTTGAACCTGAATTTCATAAAACAAATCATCTAGAATTCTCTTAATTTGCGACCACGGCAAGGAGTCTAGTGACGTCTGCGCGATGCTGAATGTACTTAGTTGTAGCTCGGTGATTACATCGAACAGTGAACGTAATGTCTCTACTACTGTCTGATAATCTATGGCTCGACTGTCGTGCTCGATTACTGGAAGCTGAATTTGGTAATAGTCATCGATTTTCGTTACTCTAGCTTTCGTGAGATGAACGTCTTTCCTATTGAAAAAAAATTTTCCGCATTTTTGAATTTCCTTCGCGCCTGCATCGTATGGGTTTCCCGATTGTGTAATAAAAATGACAATGTTATCGCGTCTGGTAGCTATAGTGTCTCTTGAGAATTTGAATAATGGTTCGTATCGTACGTGTTCACCCTCTGCCGGTACGTAGATATCGGTCGGTAATGGTGGTAGGTTGTCATCGGAGCTAGGTGACGGTGGTGGTGCGGGTGGAGCTTGGGGCTCTCTCCGCTGGGAGGATTTCGGAATTGGATCGAAAATGTTTTCGTCGGAAGATGATTGCGTAAGTGGAAATACTCTTACTGGATTTCGTGAGAGCGCGTCGGCGTTTGAATTCGTTTTCCCGGCTTTATAAATCATCTCATAGTCGTACTCGGAAAGCTTCAGCCTCCACCGCACAAGACGGCTGGATGGATCCTTTACGGAATTCATCCACACCAGTGGACGATGGTCGGTGACTAGCTTAAATTGTTTGCCGTATATGTATGGTCGGAAATGATGGACTGCGTAGATTATGGCTAAACACTCCTTTTCAATCGTTGAATAGTTTCTTTCGGCCGAATTCAGGAGTCGCGAAGTATATGCAATCGGTAGATCACGGCCAATCGGCCCTTGGCTTAACACACCGCCTATCGCGTCTGCCGATGCATCCGTGGTAATTACGAATGGTAAATTAAAGTTCGGATACTGCAGGATTGGCGCCTCGCATAGCGCGTCGCGTAACTTAACAAAAGCATTCTCCTGCTCATTACGCCATACAAAAGTAGTGTCCTTCTTTAATAAGTTCGTGAGAGGTTTAGCGACGTTGGAGAAATTTGATATGAATCGCCGATAGTATCCGGCAAGGCCTAAGAATTGTTTTATTTGTTTCGGATTAGTTGGTCGGGGAAAATCTCGAACCGCGCTTATCTTTGCCGGGTCCGGTTTCACGCCACTCTCACTGATTACGTGCCCGAGGTAACTCACTTCGCGCCTCAAAAACTCGCACTTATCGGGTTGGAGGACCAGATTGGCCTCTCTTAGTTTACGCGTTAATCTTTCGTACTTGACTGCGTGCTCTTGAAGGGAGCTAGCGTAGAGGACGATATCGTCCAAATAAACAAAGAGCTCGTTACCCTGTAGCCCCGCGAGCACGTTATCCATTAGCCTCTGAAATGTGGCAGGCGCATTCTTAAGGCCGAACGGCATTCTCGTGAATTCGTAATGGCCATGCGGTGTGGAGAATGCCGTTTTATGTGCGTCAGCGGCTTCCATCGGGATTTGATGGAAACCGCTGGCCAAGTCGAATGTGCTAAAGTACTTAGCACTGCCCAACTGATCCAAAATCTCCGTAATACACGGCAAGGGATAGGCGTCGGCGATCGACTTCTCGTTTAGTGCACGATAATCGATCACTACACGCCAGCGCTTTTTCCCTTGAGAATCGGCCTTTTTGGGAACTACCCACAACGGCGAGTTGTACGGAGACTTTGAATCGCGGATAATACCATTCTGAAGAAGTTTATTAATCTGGTCCCGAATCTCCTCTTTATGTACGGGCGGAAATCTATACTGCTTGACGTTAATTGGTCGGTTGTCGACCGTGGGTATTTTGTGCGTAGCTGCGGTAGTGTGGCCTAAAGTATCGCCTTCTATGTAAAACAAATCTTGCGTCTTATCTACTAGGTTTATTACATGCTGTTTTTCCTCTTTGTTGAGGTGATCCAATCTTAGCGTATTAATTACATTTTCTAAACGAGATTTCGGCGTAGTTACAGATGTTCGCGTTAACATGACTTTAGCGGCTGTTTTGGCTACCTGAGCGTACGTTGGTTTTATTGCGGTGTTAAGAGGAGTTTCGTACCTGGAAGCTATGTTTGAACGCGAAATGGATTGACTCGATTTCCCCTTTTGGGTTGTGCCGGACGAAGCGGCGGAAACGTTACCGATTTTTGGACGCGATACTTGATTTGATTCGAACTTCTTGGAAGTGATAAAAATCGAAAATAACGAATGGCTATCTTCCTCGGACTTGGATGGCTTGATCGCCACTGATTCGAGTTTTATGGAGGGCAGAACGATTTTAACCGCTTGATCGGTCGAGTTTATTACCCGAGTAATCGCCGTGCCTTCGTTGACTTTAACCAGCGCATTGCCAAAGAATAATCCCGGCCCGATATTTAATCGAGGAATTATTCCCTCGGAGATTTCAGAATTTACTACTCTGACCTTGACGCCGATATTCATACGCGGCGGAACTGTGACCGTTTCGTCGGTCTTAGAAAAATCGCGAGCAGGTAGTTTGACCCTTCCGGAGGTTTTCGGATTTCCCTCCTGTATTTTATTTGGCGGATCGACCTTACTGAAAGTTTTAGAGCGTTTGGTTTTCGGCGGAATGACCTGTTCGGAGGTCCTAGATGCTTTGGTTTCGAAACTAGCGATTTCGCGGCGGAACGGAATTGTCTTTCCGTGCCACTTGATTTCGCATTTAGGAAAGGATATTTCCGCGTCGGAACAGAATCCAGATCCTAGGATCCCATCTGGACCGAGAGGGAAATCGTCACTTACAACATTGAATGGGACTACGCGGTCAAATAACACTAAGTTTACTGTACCGATAGTCGTAGTCTTGCCATTTGTCACGCCCGTAATTACTACTACTTCGTCGGTATCGATTCGAGCGGAAGAAGATAGTGCGGAACGTTTTATTATGTTAATCTCAGCGCCGGTATCTATCATAAATTCGGTTGGTTTAAGTAACGTATCCGATTTTAAGACGACGCTGGGAGTGTTAGTCTTACCCGTTAAATTTACTGCGGCTCTGTATTTTCGATTTCCGTGGTTTGATAGTTTGACGCGAGAGAACGAACTTGGCGAGTGGCCTCGCGTCCTGTCTCGCGGCGCGGAGGGAGGCCATTCCCGTTTCCCGATACCCGGATGTTATTATAATATTGCCGCTTTCGGCATTCCTCAATCTCATGTCCCGGCGTTCGACAATATCTACAATATTTTTCGCCAGGAATTAACGGTCGCGGTTGGTTATACGCGGCCCTGGGAGCAGGTGTTTCGCGCTGGGTAAGTGGATTGTAGGCGTTAGGCTCTGGTCGTAACGGAGTTGACCTGGCGCGGCAATCCCTAGCGTAATGACCTGTATTATTGCATGCGGAACAAATTATTTCGTTTCGTTTTACCCGGTTCTCTACCTGAGTTCGAGGGTTTGTCAGGCGTTCGCGATCTAATTCGTACCTCTTGTATAATCCTCTAGCTCGCGAAAACGCTTCTTGGTGCGACTGGATCGTGTGTAAAGGAATTTGAACGCGAAGTTCTGGAATTAAACCGTCTGTAAAACATCGTAATATAAGTTCGTCTACGTTGGATGAACCGCGTCCGGAAGCGTATGGATCTAACCTCTCGCAATCTATGATTGCAGTCCGCAGGTCCTTTACGCGGCTAATGTAATCTAATATGTGCTCTCCTGATTTCATATAAATGTTGGTTAACTCTCCGCGGTAGTGATCCGCGGATCTGACGGCACCGAAAGAACTTCGCAAAATATCTGTTAACTCTAATATAGATTGGCACGGTTCGTCCTCCAATGCCAAATACGCGCGTCCCTTCAATTTACTTTTAATTAAACGGGTGAAAGTACGCTCGCAACCGCCCGGAATCAGCTCGTAAGCTCGCTTACACGCTCGCGTGAATTGCAGAACAGGCATGTTTTGCCCATCGTAGTGAGGAACGGCCTCCAAGGCTTGTTTTAGCGACAGTTCATCGTGTTGTGGATTCCCGGATTCGATATTCGAGTCCTGCGGCGTCGACGAGTTAAATTGTGGAATATCTAATGGTACGGTGTCGGCCCTTGAAACTGTCTGTGAATGACGCAAGGCCTCCAATTCACGGCGCATCTGTTCTATCTGTTGCATTAGAGACACTGTATTGTCGGCGGGTCTATTACTTTCACAGGTCTCGGCAGTTCGTGGAACGGTGTCGGCAAGCGCGTCTTGAAACTCTATATTTCGGGCTACTCTTTTATCGCGATCCGCATCTACACCTGCGGCGGCGGCTCTAGACGATTGAAGGCGCGTTTTTGTAGGCGTCCGTGTCGCCATGGCTGATCGCGTACGTTCAAAGCTGAATTTCTCGACTTAACGCGAAGCAATCCCACCGCTGTCACCAATTTTGTGTCACGTCACGAGGGTGGAAAATTTCCGTTTTACTCGGAGGCGACACGCAGCCAATTCGCGGAAACGGCTCGCTTAATTGCGACTAATGCCGGGTTCCTTCCGTGGGACAACGAACGCTTTTACGAACACGCTAACGCGGTAAATGTGGAAAAATCCTACCTTTGCCGTCTTGATAGCGAACAAATCAATATTCTTTCCAGAGATATCTCTGCTTCCGTGGATCGTAGTCTGGTATCGATGCTGCGTAAGGACTGCGAGGCTGAATGTCCAAAGGAATGAGCGCCCAGCGTTGCGGGGATTCAGCAATGTTCGGCTTCCCTGTATCGGATAAGGTTGTCGGCGTGGAACGTTGAGAAGCCACGAGGACGGTGGCGGATGCACAGATCGACGGTAAGGCTTTGGTGCCCACGTATTCACGTACGAGACGGCGTAGGAAGTTCTTCCTTCCCGCACGTCGAGCCTTTCGCTTCGAATTACTGCACATTCGCGTCTAATTTCAGCAGACTAGATACGACTCGGGTAAGCGGCGGTCCGCTCTAGCCTGTCGGTCCAGAGAGTGAAATGTCGACGTTATCTGCACGCAGTCTCACGTATGGGTCAGCGAAGCTAAGCGGCGGTCCGCTCTAACCAGCTGATTACCAATGATCGACTAACGATTGGATTGAATGTAGAATGTCCACGCGTTGGCTCGTGGAAGAACTCGTAGGATAAGAACGAAGTTAATGGAAATTATCAATAACTGAACTAGTAGTTAGGAGGTAAAATCAAAGTATATTCTAAGTTAATCCTAAGCTTACACTGTACTTTCCCTAAGACTAAGTTAAAAGTAGACTTAATTGTTTAGAATTGGAGTTAGAACTAGACTCTATGATTGGAATTGAACTTGAATTTAGAATAGAATTACGAACACCTCTGACTAAGGTGGATTAGAGCTGTCTGATGATCAGCTTGGAACGAAGCTCGGAGAAGACTGACTCTCCGATCGCGGGTCCGCGACCTCCTTAGGTCGCGTGGCGCGCGAGTCGCTGGAGCCCGGAGTGGGGTGGCCGCTCGGCCCGCGCAGTGGGGCGGCCGGTCGGAGTGGGGCGCGGCTCGCGTTACGCGTGAGCCGCACGCGTCGGACGCCCGCTCGAGCGTATCGCAACTTATAATTATGGATATTTACATTGATCTTAGAAACTATGTGTGTGTTGTCTGCGTATGTACAATGTATGTGTCGAGTACTTAGATCTAGAAAACGATTTACGAATATATACTTTGGAAATAGGAATAACCCTGTAATGGTGTAGGTGATTCGCTGTTGTGCCCAGTGGTCCAGTCGTCTGGTTGGATGCTGCATCTTTCCTGGCTTTGGAAATGCTGCACGTTGTCACACGGTCGATCGGTCGAACTCCTAGATCTTCGTACCTTGATAGCAGCCTTGGCTCGGCGGACGTGGTGTATGTTTGGTTGTGATGGCGCTCGTCCCGTGTACTTAGGTGCTGCTGACGGTGAGTACGTCGCTGCCGGATGCTGTGGGAGGCGCTGGGGAATGGAAGGCAATACGCGAGACGTTACAGTTTGCAGATGTCTACGTATCGAAGCAATAGAGTTCAAATGCTTCTTAAAACGAGATATTGCATCTCATATCTATGTTTCATGATAAGATATAATATTCATTGCGAAGTGTCATGTATTCCTCGTCCACACAACAAATGAATGTGAAAGCGACACTTCCTCGCTAGGAAATAGCGTTTGCAGATGTCTACGTATCGTAGCAATAGAGTTCATATGATTCTTAAAGCGCGATATCGCATCTCATTTCTATGTTTCATGGTAAGATATAATATGATTTGCGAAGTGTTATGTATTCCTCGTCTACACTTCAAATGAATGTGAATGCGACACTTCCTCGCTAGGAAATAGCGTTTGCAGATGTCTACGTATCGAAGCAATAGAGTTCAAATGCTTCTTAAAACGAGATATTGCATCTCATACCTATGTTTCATGATGAGATATAATATTCATTGCGAAGTGTTATGCATTCCTCGTATGCGATTCAAATGAATGTAAATGCGACACTTCCTTGCAAGGAAATAGCATTTGCAGTTGACTACGTATCGTAGCAATAGAGTTCTTATGATTCTTAAAACGCGATATCGCATCTCATTTCTATCTTTCATGGTAAGATATAATATGATTTGCGAAGTGTTATGTATTCCTCGTCTACACTTCAAATGAATGTTAATGCGACACTTCCTCGCTAGGAAGTACCGTTCGCAGATGTCTACGTATCGTAGCATTAGATTTCTAATGCTTCTTAAAACGCGATATCGCATCTCATTTCTATGTTTCATGGCAAGATATAATATGATTTGCGAAGTGTTATGTATTCCTCGTCTACAATTCAAATGAATGTAAATGCGACACTTCCTTGCTAGGAAATAGCGTCTGCAGATGTCTAGATATCGTAGCGATAGTGTTCTAATGCTTCTTAAAACGCGATATCGCATCTCATTTCTATGTTTCATGGTAAGATATATTATGATTTGCGTAGTGTTATGTATTCCTCGTCTACACTTCAAATGAATGTGAATGCGACACTTCCTCGCTAGGAAATAGCGTTTGCAGATGACTACGTAACGTAGCAATAGACTTCTAATGCTTCTTAAAACGCGATATCGCATCTCATTTCTATGTTTCATGGAAAGATATAATATGATTTGCGAAGTGTCATGTATTCCTCGTCTACACTTCAAATGAATGTAAATGCAACACTTCCTTGCAAGGAAATAGCGTTTGCAGATGTTTACCTATCGTAGCAATAGAGTTCTAATGCTTCTTAAAACGCGATATCGCATCTCATTTTTATGTTTCATGGTAAAATATAATATGATTTGCGAAGTGTTATGTATTCCTCCTCTACACTTCAAATGAATGTAAATGCGACACCTCCTTGCAAGGAAATAGCGTTTGCAGTTGTCTACCTATCGTAGCAATAGTGTTCTAATGCTTCTTAAATCGAGATATCGCATCTCATTTCTATGCTTCATGGTAAGATATAATATTCATTGCGAAGTGTTATGCATTCCTCGTATGCGATTCAAATGAATGTAAATGCGACACTTCCTTGCAAGGAAATAGCATTTGCAGTTGTCTACGTATCGTAGCAATAGAGTTCTTATGATTCTTAAAACGCGATATCGCATCTCATTTCTATCTTTCATGGTAAGATATAATATGATTTGCGAAGTGTTATGTATTCCTCGTCTACACTTCAAATGAATGTAAATGCGACACTTCCTTGCTAGGAAATAGCGTCTGCAGATGTCTAGATATCGTAGCGATAGTGTTCTAATGCTTCTTAAATCGAGATATCGCATCTCATTTCTATGTTTCATGGTAAGATATAATATTCATTGCGAAGTGTTATGCATTCCTGGTCAACGATTCAAATGAAAGTAAATGCGACACTTCCTTGCAAGGAAATAGCGTTTGCAGATGTCTAGGTATCGTAGCAATAGAGTTCATATGATTCTTAGAACGCGATATCGCATCTCATTTCTATGTTTCATGGTAAGATATAATATGATTTGCGAAATGTTATGTATTCCTCGTCTACACTTCAAATGAATGTGAATGCGAGACTTCCTCGCTAGGAAATAGCGTTTGCAGATGTCTACGTATCGTAGCAATAGATTTCTAATGCTTCTTAAAACGCGATATCGCATCTCATTTCTATGTTTCATGGTAAGATATAACATGATTTGCGAAGTGTTATGTATTCCTCGTCTACACATCAAATGAATGTGAATGCGATACTTCTTCGCTAGGAAATAGCGTTTGCAGATGTCTACGTATCGTAGCATTAGCTTTCTAATGCTTCTTAAAACGCGATATCGCATCTCATATCTATGTTTCATGGTAAGATATAATATGATTTGCGAAGTGTCATGTATTCCTCTTCTACACTTCAAATGAATGTAAATGCGACACTTCCTCGCTAGGAAATAGCGTTTGCAGATGTCTAGGTATCGTAGCAATAGATTTCTAATGCTTCTTAAAACGCGATATCGCATCTCATTTCTATGTTTCATGGCAAGATATAATATGATTTGCGAAGTGTTATGTATTCCTCGTCTACACTTCAAATGAATGTAAATGCGACACTTCCTTGCTAGGAAATAGCGTCTGCAGATGTCTAGATATCGTAGCGATAGTGTTCTAATTCTTCTTAAATCGAGATATCGCATCTCATTTCTATGTTTCATGGTAAGATATAATATTCATTGCGAAGTGTTATGCATTCCAAGTCTACGATTCAAGTGAAAGTAAATGCGACACTTCCTTGCAAGGAAATAACGATTGCAGATGTCTACGTATCGTAGCAATAGAGTTCATATGATTCTTAAAACGCGATATCGCATCTCATTTCTATGTTTCATGGTAAGATATAATATGATTTGCAAAGTGTTATGTATTCCTCGTCCACACTTCAAATGAATGTGAAAGCGACACTTCCTCGCTAGGAATTAGCGTTTGCAGATGTCTACGTATCGTAGCAATAGATTTCTAATGCTTCTTAAAACGCGATATCGCATCTCATTTCTATGTTTCATGATTAGATATAATATTCATTGCGGAGTGTCATGTATTCCTCGTCTACACTTCAAATGAATGTGAATGCGATACTTCCTCGCTAGGAAATAGCGTTTGCAGATGTCTACGTATCGTAGCAATTGCTTTCTAATGCTTCTTAAAACGCGATATCGCATCTCATTTCTATGTTTCATGGTAAGATGTAATATGATTTGCGAAGTGTCATGTATACCTCGTCTACACTTCAAATGAATGTGAACGCGATACTTCCTCGCTAGGAAATAGCGTTTGCAGATGTCTACGTATCGTAGCAATAGCTTTCTTATTCTTCGTAAAACGCGATATCGCACCTCATTTCTATGTTTCATGGTAAGATATAATATTCATTGCGAAGTGTTATGCATTCCTCGTCTACGATTCAAATGAAAGTAAATGCGACACGTCCTTGCATGGAAATAACTATTGCAGATGTCTACGTATCGTAGCAATAGAGTTCATATGATTCTTAAAACGCGATATCGCATTTCATTTCTATGTTTCATGGTAAGATATAACATGATTTGCGTAGTGTTATGTATTCCTCGTCTACACTTCAAATGAATGTAAATGCGACACTTCCTTGCTAGGAAGTAGCGTCTGCAGATGTCTAGGTATCGTAGCAATAGAGTTCTGATGCTTCTTAAAACGAGATATTGCACCTCATATCTATGTTTCATGATAAGATATAATATTCATTGCGATGTGTTATGCATTCCTCGTCTACGATTCAAATGAAAGTAAATGCGACACTTCCTTGCAAGGAAATAGCGTTTGCAGATGTCTAGGTATCGTAGCAATAGACTTCATATGATTCTTAGAATGCGATATCGCATCTCATTTCTATGTTTCATGGTAAGATATAACGTGATTTGCGAAGTGTTATGTATTCCTCGTCTACACTTCAAATGAATGTGAATGCGATACTTCCTCGCTAGGAAATAGCGTTTGCAGATATCTACGTATCGTAGCATTAGCTTTCTAATGCTCCTTAAAACGCGATATCGCATCTCACATCTATGTTTCATGGTAAGATATAATATGATTAGCGAAGTGTTATGTATTCCTCGTCCACACAACAAATGAATGTGAAAGCGACACTTCCTCGCTAGGAAATAGCGTTTGCAGATGTCTACGTATCGTAGCAATAGATTTCTAATGCTTCTTAAGACGCGATATCGCATCTCATTTCTACGTTTCATGGTAAGATATAATATGATTTGCGAAGTGTTATGTATTCCACGTCTACACTTCAAATGAATGTGAATGCGACACTTCCTCGCTAGGAAATAGCGTTTGCAGATGTCTACGTATCGAAGCAATAGAGTTCAAATGCTTCTTAAAACGAGATATTGCATCTCATATCTATGTTTCATGATAAGATATAATATTCATTGCGAAGTGTCATGTATTCCTCGTCTACACTTCAAATGAATGTGAATGCGACACTTCCTCGCTAGGAAATAGCGTTTGCAGATGTCTACGTATCGTAGCAATAGATTTCTAATGCTTCTTAAAACGCGATATCGCATCTCATTTCTATGTCTCATGGTAAGATATAATATGATTTGCGAAGTGTTATGTATTCCTCGTCTACACTTCAAATGAATGTGAATGCGACACTTCCTCGCTAGGAAATAGCGTTTGCAGATGTCTACGTATCGAAGCAATAGAGTTCAAATGCTTCTTAAAACGAGATATTGCATCTCATATCTATGTTTCATGATAAGATATAATATTCATTGCGAAGTGTCATGTATTCCTCGTCTACACTTCAAATGAATGTGAATGCGACACTTCCTCGCTAGGAAATAGCGTTTGCAGATGTCTACGTATCGTAGCAATAGATTTCTAATGCTTCTTAAAACGCGATATCGCATCTCATTTCTATGTCTCATGGTAAGATATAATATGATTTGCGAAGTGTTATGTATTCCTCGTCTACACTTCAAATGAATGTGAATGCGACACTTCCTCGCTAGGAAATAGCGTTTGCAGATGTCTACGTATCGAAGCAATAGAGTTCAAATGCTTCTTAAAACGAGATATTGCATCTCATATCTATGTTTCATGATAAGATATAATATTCATTGCGAAGTGTCATGTATTCCTCGTCTACACTTCAAATGAATGTGAATGCGATACTTCCTCGCTAGGAAATAGCGTTTGCAGATGTCTACGTATCGTAGCAATAGCTTTCTAATGCTTCTTAAAGCGCGATATCGCATCTCATTTCTATGTTTCATGGTAAGATGTAATATGATTTGCGAAGTGTCATGTATACCTCGTCTACACTTCAAATGAATGTGAATGCGATACTTCCTCGCTAGGAAATAGCGTTTGCAGATGTCTACGTATCGTAGCAATAGCTTTCTTATGCTTCGTAAAACGCGATATCGCACCTTATTTCTATGTTTCATGGTAAGATATAATATTCATTGCGAAGTGTTATGCATTCCTCGTCTACGATTCAAATGAAAGTAAATGCGACACTTCCTTGCATGGAAATAACTATTGCAAATGTCTACGTATCGTAGCAATAGAGTTCATATGATTCTTAAAACGCGATATCGCATTTCATTTCTATGATTCATGGTAAGATATAACATGATTTGCGTAGTGTTATGTATTCCTCGTCTACACTTCAAATGAATGTAAATGCGACACTTCATTGCTAGGAAGTAGCGTCTGCAGATGTCTAGGTATCGTAGCAATAGAGTTCTGATGCTTCTTAAAACGAGATATTGCAGCTCATATCTATGTTTCATGATAAGATATAATATTCATTGCGAAGTGTTATGCATTCCTCGTCTACGATTCAAATGAAAGTAAATGCGACACTTCCTTGCAAGGAAATAGCGTTTGCAGATGTCTACGTACCGTAGCAATATATTTCTAATGCTTCTTAAAACGCGATATCGCATCTCATTTCTATGTTTCATGGTAAGATATAAAATGATTTGCGAAGTGTCATGTATTCCTCGTCTACACTTCAAATGAATGTGAATGCGATACTTCCTCGCTAGGAAATAGCGTTTGCAGATGTCTACGTATCGTAGCAATAGCTTTCTAATGCTTCTTAAAACGCGATATCGCATCTCATTTCTATGTTTCATGGTAAGCTATAATATGATTTGCGAAGTGTTATGTATTCCTCGTCTACACTTCAAATGAATGTAAATGCGACACTTCCTTGCAAGGAAATAGCGTTTGCAGATGTCTACGTATCGTAGCAATAGATATCTAATGCTTCTTAAAACGCGATATCGCATCTCATTTCTATGTTTCATGGTAAGATATAATGTGATTTGCGAAGTGTCATGTATTCCTCGTCTACACTTCAAATGAATGTAAATGCGACACTTCCTTGCTAGGAAATAGCGTTTGCAGATGTCTACGTATCGTAGCAATAGCTTTCTAATGCTTCTTAAAGCGCGATATCGCATCCCATTTCTATGTTTCATGGTAAGATGTAATATTATTTGCGAAGTGTCATGTATTCCTCGTCTACACTTCAAATGAATGTGAATGCGATACTTCCTCGCTAGGAAATAGCGTTTGCAGATGTCTACGTATCGTAGCAATAGCTTTCTAATGCTTCTTAAAACGCGATATCGCATCTCATTTCAGTGTTTCATGGTAAGATGTAATATGATTCGCGAAGTGTCATGTATACCTCGTCTACACTTCAAATGAATGTGAATGCGATACTTCCTCGCTAGGAAATAGCGTTTGCAGATGTCTACGTATCGTAGCATTAGCTTTCTAATGCATCTTAAAACGCGATATCGCATCTCACATCTATGTTTCATGGTAAGATATAATATGATTTGCGAAGTGTTATGTATTCCTCGTCCACACAACAAATGAATGTGAAAGCGACACTTCCTCGCTAGGAAATAGCGTTTGCAGATGTCTACGTATCGTAGCAATAGATTTCTAATGCTTCTTAAAACGCGATATCGCATCTCATATCTATGTTTCATGATAAGATACAATATTCACTGCGAAGTGTCATGTATTCCTCGTCTACACTTCAAATGAATGTGAATGCGACACTTCCTCGCTAGGAAATAGCGTTTGCAGATGTCTACGTATCGTAGCAATAGAGTTCATATGATTCTTAAAGCGCGATATCGCATCTCATTTCTATGTTTCATGGTAAGGTATAACATGATTTGCGGAATGTTATGTATTCCTCGTCTACACTTCAAGTGAATGTGAATGCGATACTTCCTCGCTAGGAAATAGTGTTTGCAGATGTCTACGTATCGTAGCAATAGCTTTCTAATGCTTCTTAAATCGCGATATCGCATTACATTTCTATGTTTCATGGTAAGATATAATATTATTTGCGAAGTGTCATGTATTCCTCGTCTACACTTCAAATGAATGTGAATGCGACACTTCCTCGCTAGGAAATAGCGTTTGCAGATGTCTACGTATCGTCGCAATAGATATCTAATGCTTCTTAAAACGCGATATCGCATCTCATTTCTATGTTTCATGGTAAGATATAATATGATTTGCGAAGTGTTATGTATTCCTCGTCCACACTTCAAATGAATGTGAATGCGACACTTCCTCGCTAGGAAGTAGCGTTTGCAGATGTCTACGTATCGAAGCAATAGAGTTCAAATGCTTCTTAAAACGAGATATTGCATCTCATATCTATGTTTCATGATAAGATATAATATTCACTGCGAAGTGTCATGTATTCCTCGTCTACACTTCAAATGATTGTGAATGCGACACTTCCTCGCTAGGAAATAGCGTTCGCAGATGTCTACGTATCGTAGCAATAGAGTTCGTATGATTCCTAAAACGCGATATCGCATCTCATTTCTATGTTTCATGGTAAGATATAACATGATTTGCGAAGTGTTATGTATTCCTCGTCTACACTTCAAATGAGTGTGAATGCGATACTTCCTCGCTAGGAAATAGCGTTTGCAGATGTCTACGTATCGTAGCAATATATTTCTAATGCTTCTTAAAACGCGATATCGCATCTCATTTCTATGTTTCATGGTAAGATATAATATTCACTGCGAAGTGTCATGTATTCCTCGTCTACACTTCAAATGATTGTGAATGCGACACTTCCTCGCTAGGAAATAGCGTTTGCAGATGTCTACGTATCGTAGCAATAGCTTTCTAATGCTTCTTAAAACGCGATATCGCACCTCATTTCTATGTTTCATGGTAAGATGTAATATGATTTGCGAAGTGTCATGTATACCTCGTCTACACTTCAAATGAATGTGAATGCGATACTTCCTCGCTAGGAAATAGCGTTTGCAGATGTCTACGTATCGTAACAATAGCTTTCTAATGCTTCTTAAAACGCGATATCGCATCTCATTTCTATGTTCCATGGTAAGATATAATATGATTTGCGAAGCGTCATGTATTCCTCGTCTACACTTCAAATGAATATGAATGCGATACTTCCTCGCCAGGAAATAGAGTTTGCAGATTTCTACGTATCGTAGCAATAGCTTTCTAATGCTTCTTAAAACGCGATATCGCATCTCATTTCTATGTTCCATGGTAAGATATAATATGATTTGCGAAGTGTCATGTATTCCTCGTCAACACTTCAAATGAATGTAAATGCGACACTTCCTTGCTTGGAAGTAGCGTCCGCTGATGTCTAGGTATCGTAGCAATAGAGTTCATATGATTCTTAGAATGCGATATCGCATCTCATTTCTATGATTCATGGTAAGATATAACATGATTTGCGAAGTGTTATGTATTCCTCGTCTACACTTCAAATGAATGTGAATGCGATACTTCCTCGCTAGGAAATAGCGTTTGCAGATGTCTACGTATCGTAGCAATAGCTTTCTAATGCTTCTTAAAACGCGATATCGCACCTCATTTCTATGTTTCATGGTAAGATGTAATATGATTTGCGAAGTGTCATGTATACCTCGTCTACACTTCAAATGAATGTGAATGCGATACTTCCTCGCTAGGAAATAGCGTTTGCAGATGTCTAAGTATCGTAACAATAGCTTTCTAATGCTTCTTAAAACGCGATATCGCATCTCATTTCTATGTTCCATGGTAAGATATAATATGATTTGCGTAGTGTCATGTATTCCTTGTCTACACTTCAAATGAATATGAATGCGATACTTCCTCGCTAGGAAATAGAGTTTGCAGATTTCTACGTATCGTAGCAATAGCTTTCTAATGCTTCTTAAAACGCGATATCGCATCTCATTTCTATGTTCCATGGTAAGATATAATATGATTTGCGAAGTGTCATGTATTCCTCGTCAACACTTCAAATGAATGTAAATGCGACACTTCCTTGCTTGGAAGTAGCGTCCGCTGATGTCTAGGTATCGTAGCAATAGAGTTCATATGATTCTTAGAATGCGATATCGCATCTCATTTCTATGATTCATGGTAAGATATAACATGATTTGCGAAGTGTTATGTATTCCTCGTCTACACTTCAAATGAATGTGAATGCGATACTTCCTCGCTATGAAATAGCGTTTGCAGATGTCTACGTATCGTAGCAATATATTTCTAATGCTTCTTAAAACGCGATATCGCATCTCATTTCTATGTTTCATGGTAAGATATAATATGATTTGCGAAGTGTTATGTATTCCTCGTCAACACTTCAAATGAATGTAAATGCGACACTTCCTTGCAAGGAAATAGCGTTTGCAGATGTCTACGTATCGAAGCAATAGAGTTCAAATGCTTCTTAAAACGAGATATTGCATCTCATATCTATGTTTCATGATAAGATATAATATTCATTGCGAAGTGTTATGCATTCCTCGTCTACGATTCAAATGAATGTAAATGCGACACTTAGTTGCAAGGAAATAGCGTTTGCAGATGTCTACGTATCGTAGCAATAGAGTTCATATGATTCTTAAAACGCGATATCGCATCTCATTTCTATGTTTCATGGTAAGATATAATATGATTTGCGAAGTGTTATGTATTCCTCGTCTACACTTCAAATGAATGTAAATGCGACACTTCCTTGCTAGGAAATAGCGTCTGCAGATGTCTAGATATCGTAGCGATAGTGTTCTAATGCTTCTTAAAACGCGATATCGCATCTCATTTCGATGTTTCATGGTAAGATATATTATGATTTGCGTAGTGTTATGTATTCCTCGTCTACACTTCAAATGAATGTGAATGCGACACTTCCTCGCTAGGAAATAGCGTTTGCAGATGTCTACGTATCGTAGCAATAGAGTTCTAATGCTTCTTAAAACGCGATATCGCATCTCATTTCTATGTTTCATGGTAAAATATAATATGATTTGCGAAGTGTTATGTATTCCTCCTCTACACTTCAAATGAATGTAAATGCGACACCTCCTTGCAAGGAAATAGCGTTTGCAGTTGTCTACCTATCGTAGCAATAGTGTTCTAATGCTTCTTAAATCGAGATATCGCATCTCATTTCTATGCTTCATGGTAAGATATAATATTCATTGCGAAGTGTTATGCATTCCTCGTATGCGATTCAAATGAATGTAAATGCGACACTTCCTTGCAAGGAAATAGCATTTGCAGTTGTCTACGTATCGTAGCAATAGAGATCTTATGATTCTTAAAACGCGATATCGCATCTCATTTCTATCTTTCATGGTAAGATATAATATGATTTGCGAAGTGTTTTGTATTCCTCGTCTACACTTCAAATGAATGTTAATGCGACACTTCCTCGCTAGGAAGTAGCGTTTGCAGATGTCTACGTATCGTAACAATAGCTTTCTAATGCTTCTTAAAACGCGATATCGCATCTCATTTCTATGTTCCATGGTAAGATATAATATGATTTGCGAAGTGTCATGTATTCCTCGTCTACACTTCAAATGAATATGAATGCGATACTTCCTCGCCAGGAAATAGAGTTTGCAGATTTCTACGTATCGTAGCAATAGCTTTCTAATGCTTCTTAAAACGCGATATCGCATCTCATTTCTATGTTCCATGGTAAGATATAATATGATTTGCGAAGTGTCATGTATTCCTCGTCAACACTTCAAATGAATGTAAATGCGACACTTCCTTGCTTGGAAGTAGCGTCCGCTGATGTCTAGGTATCGTAGCAATAGAGTTCATATGATTCTTAGAATGCGATATCGCATCTCATTTCTATGATTCATGGTAAGATATAACATGATTTGCGAAGTGTTATGTATTCCTCGTCTACACTTCAAATGAATGTGAATGCGATACTTCCTCGCTATGAAATAGCGTTTGCAGATGTCTACGTATCGTAGCAATATATTTCTAATGCTTCTTAAAACGCGATATCGCATCTCATTTCTATGTTTCATGGTAAGATATAATATGATTTGCGAAGTGTTATGTATTCCTCGTCAACACTTCAAATGAATGTAAATGCGACACTTCCTTGCAAGGAAATAGCGTTTGCAGATGTCTACGTATCGAAGCAATAGAGTTCAAATGCTTCTTAAAACGAGATATTGCATCTCATATCTATGTTTCATGATAAGATATAATATTCATTGCGAAGTGTTATGCATTCCTCGTCTACGATTCAAATGAATGTAAATGCGACACTTAGTTGCAAGGAAATAGCGTTTGCAGATGTCTACGTATCGTAGCAATAGAGTTCATATGATTCTTAAAACGCGATATCGCATCTCATTTCTATGTTTCATGGTAAGATATAATATGATTTGCGAAGTGTTATGTATTCCTCGTCTACACTTCAAATGAATGTAAATGCGACACTTCCTTGCTAGGAAATAGCGTCTGCAGATGTCTAGATATCGTAGCGATAGTGTTCTAATGCTTCTTAAAACGCGATATCGCATCTCATTTCGATGTTTCATGGTAAGATATATTATGATTTGCGTAGTGTTATGTATTCCTCGTCTACACTTCAAATGAATGTGAATGCGACACTTCCTCGCTAGGAAATAGCGTTTGCAGATGTCTACGTATCGTAGCAATAGAGTTCTAATGCTTCTTAAAACGCGATATCGCATCTCATTTCTATGTTTCATGGTAAAATATAATATGATTTGCGAAGTGTTATGTATTCCTCCTCTACACTTCAAATGAATGTAAATGCGACACCTCCTTGCAAGGAAATAGCGTTTGCAGTTGTCTACCTATCGTAGCAATAGTGTTCTAATGCTTCTTAAATCGAGATATCGCATCTCATTTCTATGCTTCATGGTAAGATATAATATTCATTGCGAAGTGTTATGCATTCCTCGTATGCGATTCAAATGAATGTAAATGCGACACTTCCTTGCAAGGAAATAGCATTTGCAGTTGTCTACGTATCGTAGCAATAGAGATCTTATGATTCTTAAAACGCGATATCGCATCTCATTTCTATCTTTCATGGTAAGATATAATATGATTTGCGAAGTGTTTTGTATTCCTCGTCTACACTTCAAATGAATGTTAATGCGACACTTCCTCGCTAGGAAGTAGCGTTTGCAGATGTCTACGTATCGTAGCAATAGATTTCTAATGCTTCTTAAAACGCGATATCGCATCTCATTTCTATGTTTCATGGCAAGATATAATATGATTTGCGAAGTGTTATGTATTCCTCGTCTACACTTCAAATGAATGTAAATGCGACACTTCCTTGCTAGGAAATAGCGTCTGCAGATGTCTAGATATCGTAGCGATAGTGTTCTAATGCTTCTTAAATCGAGATATCGCATCTCATTTCTATGTTTCATGGTAAGATATAATATTCATTGCGAAGTGTTATGCATTCCTGGTCAACGATTCAAATGAAAGTAAATGCGACACTTCCTTGCAAGGAAATAGCGTTTGCAGATGTCTACGTATCGTAGCAATAGATTTCTAATGCTTCTTAAAACGCGATATCGCATCTCATTTCTATGTTTCATGGTAAGATATAACATGATTTGCGAAGTGTTATGTATTCCTCGTCTACACATCAAATGAATGTGAATGCCATACTTCTTCGCTAGGAAATAGCGTTTGCAGATGTCTACGTATCGTAGCATTAGCTTTCTAATGCTTCTTAAAACGCGATATCGCATCTCATATCTATGTTTCATGGTAAGATATAATATGATTTGCGAAGTGTCATGTATTCCTCTTCTACACTTCAAATGAATGTAAATGCGACACTTCCTCGCTAGGAAATAGCGTTTGCAGATGTCTACGTATCGTAGCAGTAGCTTTCTAATGCTTCTCAAAACGCGATATCGCATCTCATTTGTATGTTTCATGGTAAGATATAATATGATTTGCGAAGTGTTATGTATTCCTCGTCTACACTTCAAATGAATGTAAATGCGACACTTCCTTGCTAGGAAATAGCGTCTGCAGATGTCTAGATATCGTAGCGATAGTGTTCTAATGCTTCTTAAAACGCGATATCGCATCTCATTTCTATGTTTCATGGTAAGATATATTATGATTTGCGAAGTGTTATGCATTCCTCGTCAACGATTCAAATGAAAGTAAATGCGACACTTCCTTGCGAGGAAATAGCGTTTGCAGATGTCTAGGTATCGTAGCAATAGAGTTCATATGATTCTTAGAACGCGATATCGCATCTCATTTCTATGTTTCATGGTAAGATATAACATGATTTGCGAAGTGTTATGTATTCCTCGTCTACACTTCAAATGAATGTGAATGCGATACATCCTCGCTAGGAAATAGAGTTTGCAGACATCTACGTATCGTAGCATTAGCTTTCTAATGCTACTTAAAACGCGATATCGCATCTCATATCTATGTTTCATGGTAAGATATAATATGATTTGCGAAATGTTATGTATTCCTCGTCTACACTTCAAATGAATGTGAATGCGAGACTTCCTCGCTAGGAAATAGCGTTTGCAGATGTTACGTATCGTAGCAATAGATTTCTAATGCTTCTTAAAACGCGATATCGCATCTCATTTCTATGTTTCATGGTAAGATATAACATGATTTGCGAAGTGTTATGTATTCCTCGTCTACACATCAAATGAATGTGAATGCGATACTTCTTCGCTAGGAAATAGCGTTTGCAGATGTCTACGTATCGTAGCATTAGCTTTCTAATGCTTCTTAAAACGCGATATCGCATCTCATATCTATGTTTCATGGTAAGATATAATATGATTTGCGAAGTGTCATGTATTCCTCTTCTACACTTCAAATGAATGTAAATGCGACACTTCCTCGCTAGGAAATAGCGTTTGCAGATATCTACGTATCGTAGAAGTAGCTTTCTAATGCTTCTCAAAACGCGATATCGCATCTCATTTGTATGTTTCATGGTAAGATATAATATGATTTGCGAAGTGTTATGTATTCCTCGTCTACACTTCAAATGAATGTAAATGCGACACTTCCTTGCTAGGAAATAGCGTCTGCAGATGTCTAGATATCGTAGCGATAGTGTTCTAATGCTTCTTAAAACGCGATATCGCATCTCATTTCTATGTTTCATGGTAAGATATATTATGATTTGCGAAGTGTTATGCATTCCTCGTCAACGATTCAAATGAAAGTAAATGCGACACTTCCTTGCGAGGAAATAGCGTTTGCAGATGTCTAGGTATCGTAGCAATAGAGTTCATATGATTCTTAGAACGCGATATCGCATCTCATTTCTATGTTTCATGGTAAGATATAACATGATTTGCTAAGTGTTATGTATTCCTCGTCTACACTTCAAATGAATGTGAATGCGATACATCCTCGCTAGGAAATAGAGTTTGCAGACATCTACGTATCGTAGCATTAGCTTTCTAATGCTACTTAAAACGCGATATCGCATCTCATATCTATGTTTCATGGTAAGATATAATATGATTTGCGAAATGTTATGTATTCCTCCTCTACACTTCAAATGAATGTAAATGCGACACCTCCTTGCAAGGAAATAGCGTTTGCAGTTGTCTACCTATCGTAGCAATAGTGTTCTAATGCTTCTTAAATCGAGATATCGCATCTCATTTCTATGCTTCATGGTAAGATATAATATTCATTGCGAAGTGTTATGCATTCCTCGTCAACGATTCAAATGAAAGTAAATGCGACACTTCCTTGCAAGGAAATAGCGTTTGCAGATGTCTAGGTATCGTAGCAATAGAGTTCATATGAGTCTTAGAACGCGATATCGCATCTCATTTCTATGTTTCACGGTAAGATATAACATGATTTGCGAAGTGTTATGTATTCCTCGTCTACACATCAAATGAATGTGAATGCGATACTTCTTCGCTAGGAAATAGCGTTTGCAGATGTCTACGCATCTTAGCATTAGCTTTCTAATGCATCTTAAAACGCGATATCGCATCTCATATCTATGTTTCATGGTAAGATATAATATGATTTGCGAAGTGTCATGTATTCCTCTTCTACACTTCAAATGAATGTGAATGCGACACTTCCTCGTTAGGAAATAGCGTTTGCAGATGTCTACGTATCGTAGCAGTAGCTTTCTAATGCTTCTCAAAACGCGATATCGCATCTCATTTGTATGTTTCATGGTAAGATATAATATGATTTGCGAAGTGTTATGTATTCCTCGTCTACACTTCAAATGAATGTGAATGCGACACTTCCTTGCTAGGAAATAGCGTCTGCAGATGTCTAGATATCGTAGCGATAGTGTTCTAATGCTTCTTAAAACGCGATATCGCATCTCATTTCTATGTTTCATGGTAAGATATATTATGATTTGCGAAGTGTTATGGATTCCTCGTCAACGATTCAAATGAAAGTAAATGCGACACTTCCTTGCGAGGAAATAGCGTTTGCAGATGTCTAGGTTTCGTAGCAATAGAGTTCATATGATTCTTAGAACGCGATATCGCATCTCATTTCTATGTTTCATGCTAAGATATAACATGATTTGCGAAGTGTTATGTATTCCTCGTCTACACTTCAAATGAATGTGAATGCGATACATCCTCGCTAGGAAATAGAGTTTGCAGACATCTACGTATCGTAGCATTAGCCTTCTAATGCTACTTAAAACGCGATATCGCATCTCATATCTATGTTTCATGGTAAGATATAATATGATTTACGAAATGTTATGTATTCCTCCTCTACACTTCAAATGAATGTAAATGCGACACCTCCTTGCAAGGAAATAGCGTTTGCAGTTGTCTACCTATCGTAGCAATAGTGTTCTAATGCTTCTTAAATCGAGATATCGCATCTCATTTCTATGCTTCATGGTAAGATATAATATTCATTGCGAAGTGTTATGCATTCCTCGTCAACGATTCAAATGAAAGTAAATGCGACACTTCCTTGCAAGGAAATAGCGTTTGCAGATGTCTAGGTATCGTAGCAATAGAGTTCATATGAGTCTTAGAGCGCGATATCGCATCTCATTTCTATGTTTCATGGTAAGATATAACATGATTTGCGAAGTGTTATGTATTCCTCGTCTACACATCAAATGAATGTGAATGCGATACTCCTTCGCTAGGAAATAGCGTTTGCAGATGTCTACGTATCTTAGCATTAGCTTTCTAATGCTTCTTAAAACGCGATATCGCATCTCATATCTATGTTTCATGGTAAGATATAATATGATTTGCGAAGTGTCATGTATTCCTCTTCTACACTTCAAATGAATGTGAATGCGACACTTCCTCGTTAGGAAATAGCGTTTGCAGATGTCTACGTATCGTAGCAGTAGCTTTCTAATGCTTCTCAAAACGCGATATCGCATCTCATTTGTATGTTTCATGGTAAGATATAATATGATTTGCGAAGTGTTATGTATTCCTCGTCTACACTTCAAATGAATGTAAATGCGACACTTCCTTGCTAGGAAATAGCGTCTAACAGATGTCTAGGTATCGTAGCAATAGAGTTCTAATGCTTCTTAAAACGCGATATCGCATCTCATTTCTCTGTTTCATGGCAAGATATAATATAATTTGCGAAGTGTCATGTATTCCTCTTCTACACTTCAAATGAATGTAAATGCGACACTTCCTTGCAAGGAAATAGCGTTTGCAGATGTTTACCTGTCGTAGCAATAGAGTTCTAATGCTTCTTAAAACGCGATATCGCATCTCATTTCTATCTTTCATGGTAAGATATAATATGATTTGCGAAGTGTCATGTATTCCTCGTCTACACTTCAAATGAATGTAAATGCGACACTTCCTTGCTAGGAAATAGCGTCTGCAGATGTCTAGGTATCGTAGCAATAGAGTTCTAATGCTTCTTAAAACGCGATATCGCATCTCATTTCTATGTTTCATGGTAAGATGTAATGTGATTTGCGAAGTGTTATGTATTCCTCCTCTACACTTCAAATGAATGTAAATGCGACACTTCCTTGCCAGGAAATAGCGTTTACAAATGTCTTCCTATCGTAGCAATAGTGTTCTAATGCTTCTTAAAACGCGATATCGCACCTCATTTCTATGTTTCATGGTAAGATATAATATGATTTGCGAAGTGTTATGTATTCCTCGTCTACACTTCAAATGTATGTAAATGCGACACTTCCCTGCAAGGAAATAGCGTTTGCAGATGTCTACGTATCGAAGCAATAGAGTTCAAATGCTTCTTAATACGAGATATTGCATCTCATATCTATGTTTCGTGATAATATATAATATTCATTGCGAAGTGTTATGCATTCCGCGTCTACGATTCAAATGAATGTAAATGCGACACTTCCTTGCAAGGAAATAGCGTTTGCAGATGTCTACGTATCGTAGCAATAGAGTTCTTATGATTCTTAAAACGCGATACCGCATCTCATTTCTATGTTTCATGGAAAGATATAATGATTTGCGAAGTGTTATGCATTCCTCGTCTACACTTCAAGTGAATGTAAATGCGACACTTCCTTGCTAGGAGATAGCTTCTGCAGATGTCTAGGTATCGTAGCGATAGAGTTCGAATGCTTCTTAAAACGCGATATCGCATCTCATTTCTATGTTTCATGGAAAGATATAATATGATTTGCGAAGTGTTATGTATTCCTCGTCTACACTTCAAGTGAATGTAAATGCGACACTTCCTTGCTAGGAAATAGCTTCTGCAGATGTCTAGGTATCGTAGCAATAGTGTTCTAATGCTTCTTAAAACGCGATATCGCACCTCATTTCTATGCTTCATGGTAAGATATAATATGATTTGCGAAGTGTTATGTATTCCTCGTCTACACTTCAAATGAATGTAAGTGCGACACTTCCTTGCTAGGAAATAGCGTCTGCAGATGTCTAGGTATCGTAGCAATAGAGTTCAAATGCTTCTTAAAACGAGATATTGCATCTCATATCTATGTTTCATGATAAGATATAATATTCATTGCGAAGTGTCATGTATTCCTCGTCTACTATTCAAATGAGTGTAAATGCGACACTTCCTAGCAAGGAAATGGCGTTTGCAGATGTCTACGTTTCGTAGCTATAGATTTCTAATGCTTCTTAAAACGCGATATCGCATCTCATTTCTATGTTTCATGGTAAGATATAATATGGTTTGCGAAGTGTTATGTATTCCTCGTCTACACTTCATGTGAATGTAAATGCGACACATCCTTGCAAGGAAATAGCGTTTGCAGATGTCTACGTATCGAAGCAATAGAGTTCAAATGCTTCTTAAAACGAGATATTGCATCTCATATCTATGTTTCATGATAAGATATAATATTCATTGCGAAGTGTTATGCATTCCTCGTCTGCGATTCAAATGAAAGTAAATGCGACACTTCCCTGCAAGGAAATAACAATTGCAGACGTCTACGTATCGTAGCAATAGAGTTCATATGATCCTTAAAACGCGACATCGCATCTCATTTCTATGTTTCATTGTAAGATATAACATGATTTGCGAAGTGTTATGTATTCCTCGTCTACACTTCAAATGAATGTGAATGCGATACTTCCTCGCTAGGTAATAGCGTTTGCAGATGTCTACGTATCGTAGCAATAGCTTTCTAATGCTTCTCAAAACGCGATATCGCATCTCATTTCTATGTTTCGTGGTAAGATATAATATGATTTGCGAAGTGTTATGTATTCCTCCTCTTCACTTCAAATGAATGTAAATGCGACACTTCCTTGCAAGGAAATAGCGTTTGCAGTTGTCTACCTATCGTAGCAATAGTGTTCTAATGCTTCTTAAAACGAGATATCACATCTCATTTCTATGTTTCATGGTAAGATATAATATGATTTGCGAAGTGTTATGTATTCCTCGTCTACACTTCAAATGAATGAAAATGCGACACTTCCTTGCAAGGAAATAGCGTTTGCTGATGTCTACGTATCGAAGCAATAGAGTTCAAATGCTTCTTAAAACGAGATATTGCATCTCATATCTATGTTTCATGACAAGATATAATATTCATTGCGAAGTGTTATGCATTCCTCGTATGCGATTCAAATGAATGTAAATGCGACACTTTCTTGCAAGGAAATAGCGATTGCAGTTGTCTACGTATCGTAGCAATAGAGTTCTTATGATTCTTAAAACGCGATATCGCATCTCATTTCTATCTTTCATGGTAAGATGTAATATGATTTGCGAAGTGTTATGTATTCCTCCTCTACACTTCAAATGAATGTAAATGCGACACTTCCTAGCTAGGAAATAGCGTCTGCAGATGTCTAGGTATCGTAGCAATAGAGTTCTAATGCTTCTTAAAACGCGATATCGCATCTCATTTCTATGTTACATGGTAAGATGTAATATGATTTGCGAAGTGTTATGTATTCCTCCCCTACACTTCAAATGAATGTAAATGCGACACTTCCTTGCTAGGAAATAGCGTCTGCAGATGTCTAGGTATCGTAGCAATAGAGATCAAATGCTTCTTAAAACGAGATATTGCATCTCATATCTATGTTTCATGATAAGAAATAATATTCATTGAGAAGTGTTACGCATTCCGCGTCTACGATTCAAATGAATGTAAATGCGACACTTCCTTGCAAGGAAATAGCGTTTGCAGATGTCTACGTATCGTAGCAATAGAGTTCTTATGATTCTTAAAACGCGATATCGCATCTCATTTCTATGTTTCATGGTAAGATATAATATGATTTGCGAAGTGTTATGTATTCCTCGTCTACACTTCATGTGAATGTAAATGCGACACATCCTTGCAAGGAAATAGCGTTTGCAGATGTCTACGTATCGAAGCAATAGAGTTCAAATGCATCTTAAATCGAGAAATTGCATCTCATATCTATGTTTCATGATAAGAAATAATATTCATTGAGAAGTGTTATGCATTCCGCGTCTACGATTCAAATGAATGTAAATGCGACACTTCCTTGCAAGGAAATAGCGTTTGCTGATGTCTACGTATCGAAGCAATAGAGTTCAAATGCTTCTTAAAACGAGATATTGCATCTCATATCTATGTTTCATGACAAGATATAATATTCATTGCGTAGTGTTATGCATTCCTCGTATGCGATTCAAATGAATGTAAATGCGACACTTTCTTGCAAGGAAATAGCGATTGCAGTTGTCTACGTATCGTAGCAATAGAGTTCTTATGATTCTTAAAACGCGATATCGCATCTCATTTCTATCTTTCATGGTAAGATGTAATAGGATTTGCGAAGTGTTATGTATTCCTCCTCTACACTTCAAATGAATGTAAATGCGACACTTCCTAGCTAGGAAATAGCGTCTGCAGATGTCTAGGTATCGTAGCAATAGAGTTCTAATGCTTCTTAAAACGCGATATCGCATCTCATTTCTATGTTACATGGTAAGATGTAATATGATTTGCGAAGTGTTATGTATTCCTCCCCTACACTTCAAATGAATGTAAATGCGACACTTCCTTGCCAGGAAATAGCGTTTGCCAATGTCTACCTATCGTAGCAATAGTGTTCTAATGCTTCTTAAAACGCGATATCGCACCTCATTTCTATGCTTCATGGTAAGATATAATATGATTTGCGAAGTGTTATGTACTCCTCGTCTACACTTCAAATGAATGTAAGTGCGACACTTCCTTGCTAGGAAATAGCGTCTGCAGATGTCTAGGTATCGTAGCAATAGAGTTCAAATGCTTCTTAAAACGAGATATTGCATCTCATATCTATGTTTCATGATAAGAAATAATATTCATTGAGAAGTGTTATGCATTCCGCGTCTACGATTCAAATGAATGTAAATGCGACACTTCCTTGCAAGGAAATAGCGTTTGCAGATGTCTACGTATCGTAGCAATAGAGTTCTTATGATTCTTAAAACGCGATATCGCACCTCATTTCTATGTTTCATGGTAAGATATAATATGATTTGCGAAGTGTTATGTATTCCTCGTCTACACTTCATGTGAATGTAAATGCGATACTTCCTCGCTAGGAAATAACGTTTGCAGATGTCTACGTATCGTAGCAATAGCTTTCTAATGCTTCTTAATACGGGATATCGCATCTCATTTCTATGTTTCATTGTAAGATATAACATGATTTGCGAAGTGTTGTGTATTCCTCGTCTACACTTCAAATGAATGTGAATGCGATACTTCCTCGCTAGGTAATAGCGTTTGCAGATGTCTACGTATCGTAGCAATAGCTTTCTAATGCTTCTCAAAACGCGATATCGCATCTCATTTCTATGTTTCGTGGTAAGATATAATATGATTTGCGAAGTGTTATGTATTCCTCCTCTTCACTTCAAATGAATGTAAATGCGACACATCCTTGCAAGGAAATAGCGTTTGCAGTTGTCTACCTATCGTAGCAATAGTGTTCTAATGCTTCTTAAAACGAGATATCACATCTCATTTCTATGTTTCATGGTAAGATATAATATGATTTGGGAAGTGTTATGTATTCCTCCTCTACACTTCAAATGAATGTAAATGCGACACTTCCATGCAAGGAAATAGCGTTTGCGGTTGTTTACCTATCGTAGCTATAGTGCTCTAATGCTTCTTAAACCGAGATATCGCATCTCATCCCTATGTTTCATGGTAAGATATAATATGATTTGCGAAGTGTTATGTATTCTTCGTCTACACTTCAAATGAATGTAAATGCGACACTTCCTTGCAAGGAAATAGCGTTTGCAGATGTCTACGTATCGTAGCAATAGAGTTCTTATGATTCTTAAAACGCGATATCGCATCTCATTTCTATGTTTCATGGTAAGATATAACATGATTTGCCAAGTGTTATGTATTCCTCGTCTACACTTCAAATAAATGTGAATCCGATTCTACCTCGCTAGGAAATAGCGTTTGCAGATGTCTACGTATCATAGCAATAGCTTTCTAATGCTTCTTAAAACGCGATATCGCATCTCATTTCTATGTTTCATGGTAAGATATAATATGATTTGCGAAGTGTTATGTATTCCTCGTCTAAACTTCAAGTGAATGTAAACGCGACACTTCCGTGCTAGGAAATAGCGTCTCCAGATGTCTAAGTATCGAAGCAATAGAGTTCAAATGCTTTTTAAAACGAGATATTGCATCTCATATCTATGTTTCATGATAAGATATAATATTCATTGCGAAGTGTTATGCATTCCTCGTCTGCGATTCAAATGAAAGTAAATGCGACACTTCCCTGCAAGGAAATAACAATTGCAGACGTCTACGTATCGTAGCAATAGAGTTCATATGATCCTTAAAACGCGACATCGCATCTCATTTCTATGTTTCATTGTAAGATATAACATGATTTGCGAAGTGTTATGTATTCCTCGTCTACACTTCAAATGAATGTAAGTGCGACACTTCCTTGCTAGGAAATAGCGTCTGCAGATGTCTAGGTATCGTAGCAATAGAGTTCAAATGCTTCTTAAAACGAGATATTGCATCTCATATCTATGTTTCATGATAAGATATAATATTCATTGCGAAGTGTCATGTATTCCTCGTCTACTATTCAAATGAGTGTAAATGCGACACTTCCTAGCAAGGAAATAGCGTTTGCAGATGTCTACGTTTCGTAGCTATAGATTTCCAATGCTTCTTAAAACGCGATATCGCATCTCATTTCTATGTTTCATGGTAAGATATAATATGATTTGCGAAGTGTTATGTATTCCTCGTCTACACTTCATGTGAATGTAAATGCGACACATCCTTGCAAGGAAATAGCGTTTGCAGATGTCTACGTATCGAAGCAATAGAGTTCAAATGCTTTTTAAAACGAGATATTGCATCTCATATCTATGTTTCATGATAAGATATAATATTCATTGCGAAGTGTTATGCATTCCTCGTCTGCGATTCAAATGAAAGTAAATGCGACACTTCCCTGCAAGGAAATAACAATTGCAGACGTCTACGTATCGTAGCAATAGAGTTCATATGATCCTTAAAACGCGACATCGCATCTCATTTCTATGTTTCATTGTAAGATATAACATGATTTGCGAAGTGTTATGTATTCCTCGTCTACACTTCAAATGAATGTGAATGCGATACTTCCTCGCTAGGTAATAGCGTTTGCAGATGTCTACGTATCGTAGCAATAGCTTTCTAATGCTTCTCAAAACGCGATATCGCATCTCATTTCTATGTTTCGTGGTAAGATATAATATGATTTGCGAAGTGTTATGTATTCCTCCTCTTCACTTCAAATGAATGTAAATGCGACACTTCCTTGCAAGGAAATAGCGTTTGCAGTTGTCTACCTATCGTAGCAATAGTGTTCTAATGCTTCTTAAAACGAGATATCACATCTCATTTCTATGTTTCATGGTAAGATATAATATGATTTGCGAAGTGTTATGTATTCCTCGTCTACACTTCAAATGAATGAAAATGCGACACTTCCTTGCAAGGAAATAGCGTTTGCTAATGTCTACGTATCGAAGCAATAGAGTTCAAATGCTTCTTAAAACGAGATATTGCATCTCATATCTATGTTTCATGACAAGATATAATATTCATTGCGAAGTGTTATGCATTCCTCGTATGCGATTCAAATGAATGTAAATGCGACACTTTCTTGCAAGGAAATAGCGATTGCAGTTGTCTACGTATCGTAGCAATAGAGTTCTTATGATTCTTAAAACGCGATATCGCATCTCATTTCTATGTTTAATGGTAAGATATAATGTAATTTGCGAAGTGTTATGTATTCCTCCTCTACACTTCAAATGAATGTAAATGCGACACTTCCTTTCAAGGAAATAGCGTTTGCAGTTGTCTATCTTTCGTAGCAATAGTGTTCTAATGCTTCTTAAAACAAGATATCGCATCTCATTCCTATGTTTCATGGTAAGATATAATATGATTTGCGAAGTGTTATGTATTCCTCGTCTACACATCAAATGAATGTAAATGCGACACTTCCTTGCAAGGAAATAGCGTTTGCTGATATCTACGTATCGAAGCAATAGAGTTCAAATGCTTCTTAAGACGAGAAATTGCATCTCATGTCTATGTTTCATGATAAGATATAATATTCATTGCGAAGTGTTATGCATTCCTCGTATGCGATTCAAATGAATGTAAATGCGACACTTCCTTGCAAGGAAATAGCGTTTGCAGTTGTCTACCTATCGTAGCAATAGTGTTCTAATGCTTCTTAAAACGAGATATCGCATCTCATTTCTATGTTTCATGGTAAGATATAATATGATTTGCGAAGTGTTATGTATTCCTCGTCTACACTTCAAATGAATGTAAATGCGACACTTCCTTGCAAAGAAATAGCGTTTGCAGATGTCTACGTATAGTAGCAATAGATATGTAATGCTTCTTAAAACGCGATATCGCATCTCATTTCTACGTTTCATGGTAAGATATAATATGATTTTCGAAGTGTCATGTATTCCTCGTCTACTATTCAAATGAATGTAAATGCGACACTTCCTTGCAAAGAAATAGCGTTTGCAGATGTCTACGTATAGTAGCAATAGATATGTAATGCTTCTTAAAACGCGATATCGCATCTCATTTCTACGTTTCATGGTAAGATATAATATGATTTGCGAAGTGTCATGTATTCCTCGTCTACTATTCAAATGAGTGTAAATGCGACACTTCCTAGCAAGGAGATAGCGTTTGCAGATGTCTACGCATCGTAGCCATAGATTTCAAATGCTTCTTAAAACGCGATATCGCATCTCATTTCTATGTTTCATGGTAAGATATAATATGATTTGTGAAGTGTTATGTATTCCTCGTCTACACTTCAAATGTATGTAAATGCGACACTTCCTTGCAAGGAAATAGCGTTTGCAGATGTCTACGTATCGTAGCAATAGATATATAATGCTTCTTAAAACGCGATATCGCATCTCATTTCTATGTTTCATGGTAAGATATAATATGATTTGCGAAGTGTTATGTATTCCTCGTCTACACTTCAAATGAAAGTAAATGCGACACTTCCTTGCAAGGAAGTAGCGATTGCAGATGTCTACGTATCGAAGCAATAGGATTCTTATGATTATTAAAACGCGATATCGCATCTCATTTCTATGTTTCATGGTAAGATATAATATGATTTGCGAAGTGTCATGTATTCCTCGTCTACACTTCAAATGAATGTGAATGCGACACTTCCTCGCTAGGAAATAGCGTTTGCAGATGTCTACGTATCGTAGCAATAGAGTTCATATGATTCTTAAAACGCGATATCGCATCTCATTTCTATGTTTCATGGTAAGATATAACATGATTTGCGAAGTGCTACGTATTCCTCGTCTACACTTCAAATGAATGTAAATGCGACACTTCCTTGCAAAGAAATAGCGTTTGCAGATATCTACGTATCGTAGCAATAGGTATGTAATGCTTCTTAAAACGCGATATCGCATCTCATTTCTACGTTTCATGGTAAGATATAATATGATTTGCGAAGTGTCATGTATTCCTCGTCTACTATTCAAATGAGTGTAAATGCGACACTTCCTAGCAAGGAGATAGCGTTTGCAGATGTCTACGTATCGTAGCCATAGATTTCAAATGCTTCTTAAAACGCGATATCGCATCTCATTTCTATGTTTCATGGTAAGATATAATATGATTTGCGAAGTGTTATGTATTCCTCGCCTACACTTCAAATGAATGTAAATGCGAAACTTCCTTGCAAAGAAATAGCGTATGCAGATGTCTACGTATAGTAGCAATAGATATGTAATGCTTCTTAAAACGCGATATCGCATCTCATTTCTACGTTTCATGGTAAGATATAATATGATTTGCGAAGTGTCATGTATTCCTCGTCTACTATTCAAATGAGTGTAAATGCGACACTTCCTAGCAAGGAAATAGCGTTTGCAGATGTCTACGTATCGTAGCTATAGATTTCTAATGCTTCTTAAAACGCGATATCGCATCTCATTTCTATGTTTCATGGTAAGATATAATATGATTTGCGAAGTGTCATGTATTCCTCGTCTACACTTCAAATGAATGTGAATGCGACACTTCCTCGCTAGGAAATAGCGTTTGCAGATGTCTACGTATCGTAGCAATAGATATGTAATGCTTCTTAAAACGCGATATCGCATCTCATTTCTACGTTTCATGGTAAGATATAATATGATTTGCGAAGTGTCATGTATTCCTCGTCTACTATTCAAATGAGTGTAAATGCGACACTTCCTAGCAAGGAGATAGCGTTTGCAGATGTCTACGTATCGTAGCAATAGATATGTAATGCTTCTTAAAACGCGATATCGCATCTCATTTCTATGTTTCATGGTAAGATATAATATGATTTGCGAAGTGTCATGTATTCCTCGTCTACACTTCAAATGAATGTAAATGCGACACTTCCTTGCTAGGAAATAGCGTCTGCAGATGTCTAGGTATCGTAGCAATAGAGTTCTAATGCTTCTTATAACGCGATATCGCATCTCATTTCTATGTTTCATGGTAAGATGTAATATGATTTGCGAAGTGTTATGTATTCCTCGTCTACACTTCAAATGAATGAAAATGCGACACTTCCTTGCAAGGAAGTAGCGATTGCAGATGTCTACGTATCGAAGCAATAGGATTCTTATGATTATTAAAACGCGATATCGCATCTCATTTCTATGTTTCATGGTAAGATATAATATGATTTGCGAAGTGTCATGTATTCCTCGTCTACACTTCAAATGAATGAGAATGCGACACTTCCTCGCTAGGAAATAGCGTTTGCAGATGTCTACGTATCGTAGCAATAGAGTTCATATGATTCTTAAAACGCGATATCGCATCTCATTTCTATGTTTCATGGTAAGATATAACATGATTTGCGAAGTGTTATGTATTCCTCGTCTACACTTCAAATGAATGTGAATGCGATACTTCCTCGCTAGGAAATAGCGTATGCAGATGTCTACGTATCGTAGCAATAGCTTTCTAATGCTGCTTAAAACGCGATATCGCATCTCATTTCTACGTTTCATGGTAAGATATAATATGATTTGCGAAGTGCTACGTATTCCTCGTCTACACTTCAAATGAATGTAAATGCGACACTTCCTTGCAAAGAAATAGCGTTTGCAGATATCTACGTATCGTAGCAATAGGTATGTAATGCTTCTTAAAACGCGATATCGCATCTCATTTCTACGTTTCATGGTAAGATATAATATGATTTGCGAAGTGTCATGTATTCCTCGTCTACTATTCAAATGAGTGTAAATGCGACACTTCCTAGCAAGGAGATAGCGTTTGCAGATGTCTACGTATCGTAGCCATAGATTTCAAATGCTTCTTAAAACGCGATATCGCATCTCATTTCTATGTTTCATGGTAAGATATAATATGATTTGCGAAGTGTCATGTATTCCTCGTCTACTATTCAAATGAGTGTAAATGCGACACTTCCTAGCAAGGAGATAGCGTTTGCAGATGTCTACGTATCGTAGCAATAGGTATGTAATGCTTCTTAAAACGCGATATCGCATCTCATTTCTATGTTTCATGGTAAGATATAATATGATTTGCGAAGTGTCATGTATTCCTCGTCTACACTTCAAATGAATGTAAATGCGACACTTCCTTGCTAGGAAATAGCGTCTGCAGATGTCTAGGTGTCGTAGCAATAGAGTTCTAATGCTTCTTATAACGCGATATCGCATCTCATTTCTATGTTTCATGGTAAGATGTAATATGATTTGCGAAGTGTTATGTATTCCTCGCCTACACTTCAAATGAATGTAAATGCGAAACTTCCTTGCAAAGAAATAGCGTATGCAGATGTCTACGTATAGTAGCAATAGATATGTAATGCTTCTTAAAACGCGATATCGCATCTCATTTCTACGTTTCATGGTAAGATATAATATGATTTGCGAAGTGTCATGTATTCCTCGTCTACTATTCAAATGAGTGTAAATGCGACACTTCCTAGCAAGGAAATAGCGTTTGCAGATGTCTACGTATCGTAGCTATAGATTTCTAATGCTTCTTAAAACGCGATATCGCATCTCATTTCTATGTTTCATGGTAAGATATAATATGATTTGCGAAGTGCTACGTATTCCTCGTCTACACTTCAAATGAATGTAAATGCGACACTTCCTTGCAAAGAAATAGCGTTTGCAGATGTCTACGTATAGTAGCAATAGATATGTAATGCTTCTTAAAACGCGATATCGCATCTCATTTCTACGTTTCATGGTAAGATATAATATGATTTGCGAAGTGTCATGTATTCCTCGTCTACTATTCAAATGAGTGTAAATGCGACACTTCCTAGCAAGGAGATAGCGTTTGCAGATGTCTACGTATCGTAGCCATAGATTTCAAATGCTTCTTAAAACGCGATATCGCATCTCATTTCTATGTTTCATGGTAAGATATAATATGATTTGTGAAGTGTTATGTATTCCTCGTCTACACTTCAAATGTATGTAAATGCGACACTTCCTTGCAAGGAAATAGCGTTTGCAGATGTCTACGTATAGTAGCAATAGATATGTAATGCTTCTTAAAACGCGATATCGCATCTCATTTCTACGTTTCATGGTAAGATATAATATGATTTGCGAAGTGTCATGTATTCCTCGTCTACTATTCAAATGAGTGTAAATGCGACACTTCCTAGCAAGGAGATAGCGTTTGCAGATGTCTACGTATCGTAGCAATAGATATGTAATGCTTCTTAAAACGCGATATCGCATCTCATTTCTATGTTTCATGGTAAGATATAATATGATTTGCGAAGTGTCATGTATTCCTCGTCTACACTTCAAATGAATGTAAATGCGACACTTCCTTGCTAGGAAATAGCGTCTGCAGATGTCTAGGTATCGTAGCAATAGAGTTCTAATGCTTCTTATAACGCGATATCGCATCTCATTTCTATGTTTCATGGTAAGATGTAATATGATTTGCGAAGTGTTATGTATTCCTCGTCTACACTTCAAATGAATGAAAATGCGACACTTCCTTGCAAGGAAGTAGCGATTGCAGATGTCTACGTATCGAAGCAATAGGATTCTTATGATTATTAAAACGCGATATCGCATCTCATTTCTATGTTTCATGGTAAGATATTATATGATTTGCGAAGTGTCATGTATTCCTCGCCTACACTTCAAATGAATGTGAATGCGACACTTCCTCGCTAGGAAATAGCGTTTGCAGATGTCTACGTATTGTAGCAATAGAGTTCATATGATTCTTAAAACGCGATATCGCATCTCATTTCTATGTTTCATGGTAAGATATAACATGATTTGCGAAGTGTTATGTATTCCTCGTCTACACTTCAAATGAATGTGAATGCGATACTTCCTCGCTAGGAAATAGCGTATGCAGATGTCTACGTATCGTAGCAATAGCTTTCTAATGCTTCTTAAAACGCGATATCGCATCTCATTTCTATGTTTCATGGTAAGATATAATATGATTTGCGAAGTGTTATGTATTCCTCGTCTACACTTGAAATGAATGTGAATGCGACACTTCCTCGCTAGGAAATAGCGTTTGCAGATGTCTACGTATCGTAGCAATAGAGTTCATAGGTTTCATAAAACGCGATATCGCATCTCATTTCTATGTTTCATGGTAAGATATAATATGATTTGCGAAGTGTTATGTATTCCTCGTCTACACTTCAAATGAATGTAAATGCGACACTTCCTTGCAAGGAAATAGCGTTTGCAGTTGTCTACCTATCGTAGCAATAGTGTTCTAATGCTTCTTAAAACGAGATATCGCATCTCATTTCTATGTTTCATGGTAAGATATAATATGATTTGCGAAGTGTTATGTATTCCTCGTCTACACTTCAAATGAATGTAAATGCGACACTTCCTTGCAAAGAAATAGCGTTTGCAGATGTCTACGTATAGTAGCAATAGATATGTAATGCTTCTTAAAACGCGATATCGCATCTCATTTCTACGTTTCATGGTAAGATATAATATGATTTGCGAAGTGTCATGTATTCCTCGTCTACTATTCAAATGAGTGTAAATGCGACACTTCCTAGCAAGGAGATAGCGTTTGCAGATGTCTACGTATCGTAGACATAGATTTCAAATGCTTCTTAAAACGCGATATCGCATCTCATTTCTATGTTTCATGGTAAGATATAATATGATTTGCGAAGTGTTATGTATTCCTCGCCTACACTTCAAATGAATGTAAATGCGACACTTCCTTGCAAAGAAATAGCGTTTGCAGATGTCTACGTATAGTAGCAATAGATATGTAGTGCTTCTTAAAACGCGATATCGCATCTCATTTCTACGTTTCATGGTAAGATATAATATGATTTGCGAAGTGTCATGTATTCCTCGTCTACTATTCAAATGAGTGTAAATGCGACACTTCCTAGCAAGGAAATAGCGTTTGCAGATGTCTACGTATCGTAGCTATAGATTTCTAATGCTTCTTAAAACGCGATATCGCATCTCATTTCTATGTTTCATGGTAAGATATAATATGATTTGCGAAGTGTCATGTATTCCTCGTCTACACTTCACATGAATGTGAATGCGAAACTTCCTCGATAGGAAATAGCGTTTGTAGATGTCTACGTATCGTAGCAATAGAGTTCATATGATTCTTAAAACGCGATATCGCATCTCATTTCTATGTTTCATGGTAAGATATAATATGATTTGCGAAATGTCATGTATTCCTCGTCTACACTTCAAATGAATGTGAATGCGACACTTCCTCGCTAGGAAATAGCGTTTGTAGATGTCTACGTATCGTAGCAATATAGTTCATATAATTCTTAAAACGCGATATCGCATCTCATTTCTATGTTTCATGGTAAGATATAACATGATTTGCGAAGTGTCATGTATTCCTCGTCTACACTTCAAATGAATGTAAATGCGAAACTTCCTTGCAAGGAAATAGCGTTTGCAGATGTCTAGCTATCGTAGCAATAGAGTTCTAATGCTTCTTAAAACGCGATATCGCATCTCATTTCTATGTTTCATGGTAAGATATAATATGATTTGCGAAGTGTTATGTATTCCTCGTCAACACTTCAAATGAATGTAAATGCGACACTTCCTTGCAAAGAAATAGCGTTTGCAGATGTCTACGTATCGTAGCAATAGATATGTAATGCTTCTTAAAACGCGATATCGCATCTCATTTCTATGTTTCATGGTAAGATATAATATGATTTGCGAAGTGTCATGTATTCCTCGTCTACACTTCAAATGAATGTAAATGCGACACTTCCTTGCTAGGCAATAGCGTCTGCAGATGTCTAGGTATCGTAGCGATAGAGTTCTAATGCTTCTTAAAACGCGATATCGCACCTCATTTCTATGTTTCTGGGTAAGACATAATATGATTTGCGAAGTGTTATGTATTCCTCGTCTACACTTCAAATGAATGTGAATGCGACACTTCCTTGCAAAGAAATAGTGTTTGCAGATGTCTACGTATCGTAGCAATAGATTTCTAATGCTTCTTATAACGCGATATCGCATCTCATTTCTATGTTTCATGGTAAGATGTAATATGATTTGCGAAGTGTTATGTATTCCTCGTCTACACTTCAAATGAATGTAAATGCGACACTTCCTTGCAAGGAAGTAGCGATTGCAGATGTCTACGTATCGAAGCAATAGGATTCTTATGATTATTAAAACGCGATATCGCATCTCATTTCTATGTTTCATGGTAAGATATAATATGATTTGCGAAGTGTCATGTATTCCTCGTCTACACTTCAAATGAATGTGAATGCGACACTTCCTCGCTAGGAAATAGCGTTTGCAGATGTCTACGTATCGTAGCAATAGAGTTCATATGATTCTTAAAACGCGATATCGCATCTCATTTCTATGTTTCATGGTAAGTATAATATGATTTGCGAAGTGCTACGTATTCCTCGTCTACACTTGAAATGAATGTAAATGCGACACTTCCTTGCAAAGAAATAGCGTTTGCAGATATCTACGTATCGTAGCAATAGGTATGTAATGCTTCTTAAAACGCGATATCGCATCTCATTTCTACGTTTCATGGTAAGATATAATATGATTTGCGAAGTGTCATGTATTCCTCGTCTACTATTCAAATGAGTGTAAATGCGACACTTCCTAGCAAGGAGATAGCGTTTGCAGATGTCTACGTATCGTAGCCATAGATTTCAAATGCTTCTTAAAACGCGATATCGCATCTCATTTCTATGTTTCATGGTAAGATATAATATGATTTGCGAAGTGTTATGTATTCCTCGCCTACACTTCAAATGAATGTAAATGCGAAACTTCCTTGCAAAGAAATAGCGTATGCAGATGTCTACGTATAGTAGCAATAGATATGTAATGCTTCTTAAAACGCGATATCGCATCTCATTTCTACGTTTCATGGTAAGATATAATATGATTTGCGAAGTGTCATGTATTCCTCGTCTACTATTCAAATGAGTGTAAATGCGACACTTCCTAGCAAGGAGATAGCGTTTGCAGATGTCTACGTATCGTAGCCATAGATTTCAAATGCTTCTTAAAACGCGATATCGCATCTCATTTCTATGTTTCATGGTAAGATATAATATGATTTGTGAAGTGTTATGTATTCCTCGTCTACACTTCAAATGTATGTAAATGCGACACTTCCTTGCAAGGAAATAGCGTTTGCAGATGTCTACGTATCGTAGCAATAGATATATAATGCTTCTTAAAACGCGATATCGCATCTCATTTCTATGTTTCATGGTAAGATATAATATGATTTGCGAAGTGTTATGTATTCCTCGTCTACACTTCAAATGAAAGTAAATGCGACACTTCCTTGCAAGGAAGTAGCGATTGCAGATGTCTACGTATCGAAGCAATAGGATTCTTATGATTATTAAAACGCGATATCGCATCTCATTTCTATGTTTCATGGTAAGATATAATATGATTTGCGAAGTGTCATGTATTCCTCGTCTACACTTCAAATGAATGTGAATGCGACACTTCCTCGCTAGGAAATAGCGTTTGCAGATGTCTACGTATCGTAGCAATAGAGTTCATATGATTCTTAAAACGCGATATCGCATCTCATTTCTATGTTTCATGGTAAGATATAACATGATTTGCGAAGTGTTATGTATTCCTCGTCTACACTTCAAATGAATGTGAATGCGATACTTCCTCGCTAGGAAATAGCGTATGCAGATGTCTACGTATCGTAGCAATAGCTTTCTAATGCTGCTTAAAACGCGATATCGCATCTCATTTCTATGTTTCATGGTAAGATATAATATGATTTGCGAAGTGCTACGTATTCCTCGTCTACACTTCAAATGAATGTAAATGCGACACTTCCTTGCAAAGAAATAGCGTTTGCAGATATCTACGTATCGTAGCAATAGGTATGTAATGCTTCTTAAAACGCGATATCGCATCTCATTTCTACGTTTCATGGTAAGATATAATATGATTTGCGAAGTGTCATGTATTCCTCGTCTACTATTCAAATGAGTGTAAATGCGACACTTCCTAGCAAGGAGATAGCGTTTGCAGATGTCTACGTATCGTAGCCATAGATTTCAAATGCTTCTTAAAACGCGATATCGCATCTCATTTCTATGTTTCATGGTAAGATATAATATGATTTGCGAAGTGATATGTATTCCTCGCCTACACTTCAAATGAATGTAAATGCGAAACTTCCTTGCAAAGAAATAGCGTATGCAGATGTCTACGTATAGTAGCAATAGATATGTAATGCTTCTTAAAACGCGATATCGCATCTCATTTCTACGTTTCATGGTAAGATATAATATGATTTGCGAAGTGTCATGTATTCCTCGTCTACTATTCAAATGAGTGTAAATGCGACACTTCCTAGCAAGGAAATAGCGTTTGCAGATGTCTACGTATCGTAGCTATAGATTTCTAATGCTTCTTAAAACGCGATATCGCATCTCATTTCTATGTTTCATGGTAAGATATAATATGATTTGCGAAGTGCTACGTATTCCTCGTCTACACTTCAAATGAATGTAAATGCGACACTTCCTTGCAAAGAAATAGCGTTTGCAGATGTCTACGTATAGTAGCAATAGATATGTAATGCTTCTTAAAACGCGATATCGCATCTCATTTCTACGTTTCATGGTAAGATATAATATGATTTGCGAAGTGTCATGTATTCCTCGTCTACTATTCAAATGAGTGTAAATGCGACACTTCCTAGCAAGGAGATAGCGTTTGCAGATGTCTACGTATCGTAGCAATAGATATGTAATGCTTCTTAAAACGCGATATCGCATCTCATTTCTATGTTTCATGGTAAGATATAATATGATTTGCGAAGTGTCATGTATTCCTCGTCTACACTTCAAATGAATGTAAATGCGACACTTCCTTGCTAGGAAATAGCGTCTGCAGATGTCTAGGTATCGTAGCAATAGAGTTCTAATGCTTCTTATAACGCGATATCGCATCTCATTTCTATGTTTCATGGTAAGATGTAATATGATTTGCGAAGTGTTATGTATTCCTCGTCTACACTTCAAATGAATGAAAATGCGACACTTCCTTGCAAGGAAGTAGCGATTGCAGATGTCTACGTATCGAAGCAATAGGATTCTTATGATTATTAAAACGCGATATCGCATCTCATTTCTATGTTTCATGGTAAGATATTATATGATTTGCGAAGTGTCATGTATTCCTCGTCTACACTTCAAATGAATGTGAATGCGACACTTCCTCGCTAGGAAATAGCGTTTGCAGATGTCTACGTATTGTAGCAATAGAGTTCATATGATTCTTAAAACGCGATATCGCATCTCATTTCTATGTTTCATGGTAAGATATAACATGATTTGCGAAGTGTTATGTATTCCTCGCCTACACTTCAAATGAATGTAAATGCGACACTTCCTTGCAAAGAAATAGCGTTTGCAGATGTCTACGTATAGTAGCAATAGATATGTAGTGCTTCTTAAAACGCGATATCGCATCTCATTTCTACGTTTAATGGTAAGATATAATATGATTTGCGAAGTGTCATGTATTCCTCGTCTACTATTCAAATGAGTGTAAATGCGACACTTCCTAGCAAGGAAATAGCGTTTGCAGATGTCTACGTATCGTAGCTATAGATTTCTAATGCTTCTTAAAACGCGATATCGCATCTCATTTCTATGTTTCATGGTAAGATATAATATGATTTGCGAAGTGTCATGTATTCCTCGTCTACACTTCACATGAATGTGAATGCGAAACTTCCTCGATAGGAAATAGCGTTTGTAGATGTCTACGTATCGTAGCAATAGAGTTCATATGATTCTTAAAACGCGATATCGCATCTCATTTCTATGTTTCATGGTAAGATATAATATGATTTGCGAAATGTCATGTATTCCTCGTCTACACTTCAAATGAATGTGAATGCGACACTTCCTCGCTAGGAAATAGCGTTTGTAGATGTCTACGTATCGTAGCAATATAGTTCATATAATTCTTAAAACGCGATATCGCATCTCATTTCTATGTTTCATGGTAAGATATAACATGATTTGCGAAGTGTCATGTATTCCTCGTCTACACTTCAAATGAATGTAAATGCGAAACTTCCTTGCAAGGAAATAGCGTTTGCAGATGTCTAGCTATCGTAGCAATAGAGTTCTAATGCTTCTTAAAACGCGATATCGCATCTCATTTCTATGTTTCATGGTAAGATATAATATGATTTGCGAAGTGTTATGTATTCCTCGTCAACACTTCAAATGAATGTAAATGCGACACTTCCTTGCAAAGAAATAGCGTTTGCAGATGTCTACGTATCGTAGCAATAGATATGTAATGCTTCTTAAAACGCGATATCGCATCTCATTTCTATGTTTCATGGTAAGATATAATATGATTTGCGAAGTGTCATGTATTCCTCGTCTACACTTCAAATGAATGTAAATGCGACACTTCCTTGCTAGGCAATAGCGTCTGCAGATGTCTAGGTATCGTAGCGATAGAGTTCTAATGCTTCTTAAAACGCGATATCGCACCTCATTTCTATGTTTCTTGGTAAGACATAATATGATTTGCGAAGTGTTATGTATTCCTCGTCTACACTTCAAATGAATGTGAATGCGACATTTCCTTGCAAAGAAATAGTGTTTGCAGATGTCTACGTATCGTAGCAATAGATTTCTAATGCTTCTTATAACGCGATATCGCATCTCATTTCTATGTTTCATGGTAAGATGTAATATGATTTGCGAAGTGTTATGTATTCCTCGTCTACACTTCAAATGAATGTAAATGCGACACTTCCTTGCAAGGAAGTAGCGACTGCAGATGTCTACGTATCGAAGCAATAGGATTCTTATGATTATTAAAACGCGATATCGCATCTCATTTCTATGTTTCATGGTAAGATATAATATGATTTGCGAAGTGTCATGTATTCCTCGTCTACACTTCAAATGAATGTGAATGCGACACTTCCTCGCTAGGAAATAGAGTTTGCAGATGTCTACGTATCGTAGCAATAGAGTTCATATGATTCTTAAAACGCGATATCGCATCTCATTTCTATGTTTCATGGTAAGTATAATATGATTTGCGAAGTGCTACGTATTCCTCGTCTACACTTGAAATGAATGTAAATGCGACACTTCCTTGCAAAGAAATAGCGTTTGCAGATATCTACGTATCGTAGCAATAGGTATGTAATGCTTCTTAAAACGCGATATCGCATCTCATTTCTACGTTTCATGGTAAGATATAATATGATTTGCGAAGTGTCATGTATTCCTCGTCTACTATTCAAATGAGTGTAAATGCGACACTTCCTAGCAAGGAGATAGCGTTTGCAGATGTCTACGTATCGTAGCCATAGATTTCAAATGCTTCTTAAAACGCGATATCGCATCTCATTTCTATGTTTCATGGTAAGATATAATATGATTTGCGAAGTGTTATGTATTCCTCGCCTACACTTCAAATGAATGTAAATGCGAAACTTCCTTGCAAAGAAATAGCGTATGCAGATGTCTACGTATAGTAGCAATAGATATGTAATGCTTCTTAAAACGCGATATCGCATCTCATTTCTACGTTTCATGGTAAGATATAATATGATTTGCGAAGTGTCATGTATTCCTCGTCTACTATTCAAATGAGTGTAAATGCGACACTTCCTAGCAAGGAAATAGCGTTTGCAGATGTCTACGTATCGTAGCTATAGATTTCTAATGCTTCTTAAAACGCGATATCGCATCTCATTTCTATGTTTCATGGTAAGATATAATATGATTTGCGAAGTGCTACGTATTCCTCGTCTACACTTCAAATGAATGTAAATGCGACACTTCCTTGCAAAGAAATAGCGTTTGCAGATGTCTACGTATAGTAGCAATAGATATGTAATGCTTCTTAAAACGCGATATCGCATCTCATTTCTACGTTTCATGGTAAGATATAATATGATTTGCGAAGTGTCATGTATTCCTCGTCTACTATTCAAATGAGTGTAAATGCGACACTTCCTAGCAAGGAGATAGCGTTTGCAGATGTCTACGTATCGTAGCAATAGATATGTAATGCTTCTTAAAACGCGATATCGCATCTCATATCTATGTTTCATGGTAAGATGTAATATGATTTGCGAAGTGTTATGTATTCCTCGTCTACACTTCAAATGAATTAAAATGTGACACTTCCTTGCAAGGAAGTAGCGATTGCAGATGTCTACGTATCGAAGCAATAGGATTCTTATGATTATTAAAACGCGATATCGCATCTCATTTCTATGTTTCATGGTAAGATATAACATGATTTGCGAAGTGTTATGTATTCCTCGTCTACACTTCAAATGAATGTGAATGCGATACTTCCTCGCTAGGAAATAGCGTATGCAGATGTCTACGTATCGTAGCAATAGCTTTCTAATGCTTCTTAAAACGCGATATCGCATCTCATTTCTATGTTTCATGGTAAGATATAATATGATTTGCGAAGTGTTATGTATTCCTCGTCTACTATTCAAATGAGTGTAAATGCGACACTTCCTAGCAAGGAGATAGCGTTTGCAGATGTCTACGTATCGTAGACATAGATTTCAAATGCTTCTTAAAACGCGATATCGCATCTCATTTCTATGTTTCATGGTAAGATATAATATGATTTGCGAAGTGTCATGTATTCCTCGTCTACACTTCAAATGAATGTAAATGCGACACTTCCTTGCTAGGAAATAGCGTGTGCAGATGTCTAGGTATCGTAGCGATAGAGTTCTAATGCTTCTTAAAACGCGATATCGCACCTCATTTCTATGTTTCTTGGTAAGACATAATATGATTTGCGAAGTGTTATGTATTCCTCGTCTACACTTCAAATGAATGTAAATGCGACACTTCCTTGCAAGGAAATAGTGTTTGCAGATGTCTACGTATCGTAGCAATAGATTTCTAATGCTTCTTAAAACGCGATATCGCATCTCATTTCTATGTTTCATGGTAAGATATAATATGATTTGCGAAGTGTCATGTATTCCTCGTCTACACTTCAAATGAATGTAAATGCGACACTTCCTTGCAAGGAAATAGCGTTTGCAGTTGTCTACCTATCGTAGCAATAGTGTTCTAATGCTTCTTAAAACGAGATATCGCATCTCATTTCTATGTTTCATGGTAAGATATAATATGATTTGCGAAGTGTTATGTATTCCTCGTCTACACTTCAAATGAATGTAAATGCGACACTTCCTTGCAAAGAAATAGCGTTTGCAGATGTCTACGTATAGTAGCAATAGATATGTAATGCTTCTTAAAACGCGATATCGCATCTCATTTCTACGTTTCATGGTAAGATATAATATGATTTGCGAAGTGTCATGTATTCCTCGTCTACTATTCAAATGAGTGTAAATGCGACACTTCCTAGCAAGGAAATAGCGTTTGCAGATGTCTACGTATCGTAGCTATAGATTTCTAATGCTTCTTAAAACGCGATATCGCATCTCATTTCTATGTTTCATGGTAAGATATAATATGATTTGCGAAGTGTCATGTATTCCTCGTCTACACTTCAAATGAATGTGAATGCGACACTTCCTCGCTAGGAAATAGCGTTTGTAGATGTCTACGTATCGTAGCAATAGAGTTCATATGATTCTTAAAACGCGATATCGCATCTCATTTCTATGTTTCATGGTAAGAAATAACATGATTTGCGAAGTGTCATGTATTCCTCGTCTACACTTCAAATGAATGTAAATGCGACACTTCCTTGCAAGGAAATAGCGTTTGCAGTTGTCTACGTATCGTAGCAATAGAGTTCTTATGATTCTTAAAACGCGATTTCGCATCTCATTTCTATGTTTCATGGTAAGATATAATATGATTTGTGAAGTGTTATGTATTCCTCGTCTACACTTCAAATGAATGTAAATGCGACACTTCCTTGCAAAGAAATAGCGTTTGCAGATGTCTACGTATCGTAGCAATAGATATGTAATGCTTCTTAAAACGCGATATCGCATCTCATTTCTATGTTTCATGGTAAGATATAATATGATTTGCGAAGTGTCATGTATTCCTCGTCTACACTTCAAATGAATGTAAATGCGACACTTCCTTGCTAGGAAATAGCGTCTGCAGATGTCTAGGTATCGTAGCAATAGAGTTCTAATGCTTCTTAAAACGCGATATCGCATCTCATTTCTATGTTTCATGGTAAGATATAATATGATTTGCGAAGTGTTATGTATTCCTCGTCTACTATTCAAATGAGTGTAAATGCGACACTTCCTAGCAAGGAGATAGCGTTTGCAGATGTCTACGTATCGTAGACATAGATTTCAAATGCTTCTTAAAACGCGATATCGCACCTCATTTCTATGTTTCTTGGTAAGACATAATATGATTTGCGAAGTGTTATGTATTCCTCGTCTACACTTCAAATGAATGTAAATGCGACACTTCCTTGCAAGGAAATAGTGTTTGCAGATGTCTACGTATCGTAGCAATAGATTTCTAATGCTTCTTAAAACGCGATATCGCATCTCATTTCTATGTTTCATGGTAAGATATAATATGATTTGCGAAGTGTCATGTATTCCTCGTCTACACTTCACATGAATGTGAATGCGAAACTTCCTCGATAGGAAATAGCGTTTGTAGATGTCTACGTATCGTAGCAATAGAGTTCATATGATTCTTAAAACGCGATATCGCATCTCATTTCTATGTTTCATGGTAAGATATAATATGATTTGCGAAATGTCATGTATTCCTCGTCTACACTTCAAATGAATGTGAATGCGACACTTCCTCGCTAGGAAATAGCGTTTGTAGATGTCTACGTATCGTAGCAATATAGTTCATATAATTCTTAAAACGCGATATCGCATCTCATTTCTATGTTTCATGGTAAGATATAACATGATTTGCGAAGTGTCATGTATTCCTCGTCTACACTTCAAATGAATGTAAATGCGAAACTTCCTTGCAAGGAAATAGCGTTTGCAGATGTCTAGCTATCGTAGCAATAGAGTTCTAATGCTTCTTAAAACGCGATATCGCATCTCATTTCTATGTTTCATGGTAAGATATAATATGATTTGCGAAGTGTTATGTATTCCTCGTCAACACTTCAAATGAATGTAAATGCGACACTTCCTTGCAAAGAAATAGCGTTTGCAGATGTCTACGTATCGTAGCAATAGATATGTAATGCTTCTTAAAACGCGATATCGCATCTCATTTCTATGTTTCATGGTAAGATATAATATGATTTGCGAAGTGTCATGTATTCCTCGTCTACACTTCAAATGAATGTAAATGCGACACTTCCTTGCTAGGCAATAGCGTCTGCAGATGTCTAGGTATCGTAGCGATAGAGTTCTAATGCTTCTTAAAACGCGATATCGCACCTCATTTCTATGTTTCTTGGTAAGACATAATATGATTTGCGAAGTGTTATGTATTCCTCGTCTACACTTCAAATGAATGTGAATGCGACATTTCCTTGCAAAGAAATAGTGTTTGCAGATGTCTACGTATCGTAGCAATAGATTTCTAATGCTTCTTATAACGCGATATCGCATCTCATTTCTATGTTTCATGGTAAGATGTAATATGATTTGCGAAGTGTTATGTATTCCTCGTCTACACTTCAAATGAATGTAAATGCGACACTTCCTTGCAAGGAAGTAGCGATTGCAGATGTCTACGTATCGAAGCAATAGGATTCTTATGATTATTAAAACGCGATATCGCATCTCATTTCTATGTTTCATGGTAAGATATAATATGATTTGCGAAGTGTCATGTATTCCTCGTCTACACTTCAAATGAATGTGAATGCGACACTTCCTCGCTAGGAAATAGCGTTTGCAGATGTCTACGTATCGTAGCAATAGAGTTCATATGATTCTTAAAACGCGATATCGCATCTCATTTCTATGTTTCATGGTAAGTATAATATGATTTGCGAAGTGCTACGTATTCCTCGTCTACACTTGAAATGAATGTAAATGCGACACTTCCTTGCAAAGAAATAGCGTTTGCAGATATCTACGTATCGTAGCAATAGGTATGTAATGCTTCTTAAAACGCGATATCGCATCTCATTTCTACGTTTCATGGTAAGATATAATATGATTTGCGAAGTGTCATGTATTCCTCGTCTACTATTCAAATGAGTGTAAATGCGACACTTCCTAGCAAGGAGATAGCGTTTGCAGATGTCTACGTATCGTAGCCATAGATTTCAAATGCTTCTTAAAACGCGATATCGCATCTCATTTCTATGTTTCATGGTAAGATATAATATGATTTGCGAAGTGTTATGTATTCCTCGCCTACACTTCAAATGAATGTAAATGCGAAACTTCCTTGCAAAGAAATAGCGTATGCAGATGTCTACGTATAGTAGCAATAGATATGTAATGCTTCTTAAAACGCGATATCGCATCTCATTTCTACGTTTCATGGTAAGATATAATATGATTTGCGAAGTGTCATGTATTCCTCGTCTACTATTCAAATGAGTGTAAATGCGACACTTCCTAGCAAGGAAATAGCGTTTGCAGATGTCTACGTATCGTAGCTATAGATTTCTAATGCTTCTTAAAACGCGATATCGCATCTCATTTCTATGTTTCATGGTAAGATATAATATGATTTGCGAAGTGCTACGTATTCCTCGTCTACACTTCAAATGAATGTAAATGCGACACTTCCTTGCAAAGAAATAGCGTTTGCAGATGTCTACGTATAGTAGCAATAGATATGTAATGCTTCTTAAAACGCGATATCGCATCTCATTTCTACGTTTCATGGTAAGATATAATATGATTTGCGAAGTGTCATGTATTCCTCGTCTACTATTCAAATGAGTGTAAATGCGACACTTCCTAGCAAGGAGATAGCGTTTGCAGATGTCTACGTATCGTAGCAATAGATATGTAATGCTTCTTAAAACGCGATATCGCATCTCATATCTATGTTTCATGGTAAGATGTAATATGATTTGCGAAGTGTTATGTATTCCTCGTCTACACTTCAAATGAATTAAAATGTGACACTTCCTTGCAAGGAAGTAGCGATTGCAGATGTCTACGTATCGAAGCAATAGGATTCTTATGATTATTAAAACGCGATATCGCATCTCATTTCTATGTTTCATGGTAAGATATAACATGATTTGCGAAGTGTTATGTATTCCTCGTCTACACTTCAAATGAATGTGAATGCGATACTTCCTCGCTAGGAAATAGCGTATGCAGATGTCTACGTATCGTAGCAATAGCTTTCTAATGCTTCTTAAAACGCGATATCGCATCTCATTTCTATGTTTCATGGTAAGATATAATATGATTTGCGAAGTGTTATGTATTCCTCGTCTACTATTCAAATGAGTGTAAATGCGACACTTCCTAGCAAGGAGATAGCGTTTGCAGATGTCTACGTATCGTAGACATAGATTTCAAATGCTTCTTAAAACGCGATATCGCATCTCATTTCTATGTTTCATGGTAAGATATAATATGATTTGCGAAGTGTCATGTATTCCTCGTCTACACTTCAAATGAATGTAAATGCGACACTTCCTTGCTAGGAAATAGCGTGTGCAGATGTCTAGGTATCGTAGCGATAGAGTTCTAATGCTTCTTAAAACGCGATATCGCACCTCATTTCTATGTTTCTTGGTAAGACATAATATGATTTGCGAAGTGTTATGTATTCCTCGTCTACACTTCAAATGAATGTAAATGCGACACTTCCTTGCAAGGAAATAGTGTTTGCAGATGTCTACGTATCGTAGCAATAGATTTCTAATGCTTCTTAAAACGCGATATCGCATCTCATTTCTATGTTTCATGGTAAGATATAATATGATTTGCGAAGTGTCATGTATTCCTCGTCTACACTTCAAATGAATGTAAATGCGACACTTCCTTGCAAGGAAATAGCGTTTGCAGTTGTCTACCTATCGTAGCAATAGTGTTCTAATGCTTCTTAAAACGAGATATCGCATCTCATTTCTATGTTTCATGGTAAGATATAATATGATTTGCGAAGTGTTATGTATTCCTCGTCTACACTTCAAATGAATGTAAATGCGACACTTCCTTGCAAAGAAATAGCGTTTGCAGATGTCTACGTATAGTAGCAATAGATATGTAATGCTTCTTAAAACGCGATATCGCATCTCATTTCTACGTTTCATGGTAAGATATAATATGATTTGCGAAGTGTCATGTATTCCTCGTCTACTATTCAAATGAGTGTAAATGCGACACTTCCTAGCAAGGAAATAGCGTTTGCAGATGTCTACGTATCGTAGCTATAGATTTCTAATGCTTCTTAAAACGCGATATCGCATCTCATTTCTATGTTTCATGGTAAGATATAATATGATTTGCGAAGTGTCATGTATTCCTCGTCTACACTTCAAATGAATGTGAATGCGACACTTCCTCGCTAGGAAATAGCGTTTGTAGATGTCTACGTATCGTAGCAATAGAGTTCATATGATTCTTAAAACGCGATATCGCATCTCATTTCTATGTTTCATGGTAAGAAATAACATGATTTGCGAAGTGTCATGTATTCCTCGTCTACACTTCAAATGAATGTAAATGCGACACTTCCTTGCAAGGAAATAGCGTTTGCAGTTGTCTACGTATCGTAGCAATAGAGTTCTTATGATTCTTAAAACGCGATTTCGCATCTCATTTCTATGTTTCATGGTAAGATATAATATGATTTGTGAAGTGTTATGTATTCCTCGTCTACACTTCAAATGAATGTAAATGCGACACTTCCTTGCAAAGAAATAGCGTTTGCAGATGTCTACGTATCGTAGCAATAGATATGTAATGCTTCTTAAAACGCGATATCGCATCTCATTTCTATGTTTCATGGTAAGATATAATATGATTTGCGAAGTGTCATGTATTCCTCGTCTACACTTCAAATGAATGTAAATGCGACACTTCCTTGCTAGGAAATAGCGTCTGCAGATGTCTAGGTATCGTAGCAATAGAGTTCTAATGCTTCTTATAACGCGATATCGCATCTCATTTCTATGTTTCATGGTAAGATGTAATATGATTTGCGAAGTGTTATGTATTCCTCGTCTACACTTCAAATGAATGTAAATGCGACACTTCCTTACAAGGAAGTAACGATTGCAGATGTCTACGTATCGAAGCAATAGGATTCTTATGATTATTAAAACGCGATATCGCATCTCATTTCTATGTTTCATGGTAAGATATAATATGATTTGCGAAGTGTCATGTATTCCTCGTCTACACTTCAAATGAATGTGAATGCGACACTTCCTTGCAAGGAAATAGCGTTTGCAGTTGTCTACGTATCGTAGCAATAGAGTTCTTATGATTCTTAAAACGCGATATCGCATCTCATTTCTATGTTTCATGGTAAGATATAATATGATTTGTGAAGTGTTATGTATTCCTCGTCTACACTTCAAATGAATGTAAATGCGACACTTCCTTGCAAACAAATAGCGTTTGCAGATGTCTACGTATCGTAGCAATAGATATGTAATGCTTCTTAAAACGCGATATCGCATCTCATTTCTATGTTTCATGGTAAGATATAATATGATTTGCGAAGTGTCATGTATTCCTCGTCTACACTTCAAATGAATGTAAATGCGACACTTCCTTGCTAGGAAATAGCGTCTGCAGATGTCTAGGTACCGTAGCAATAGAGTTCTAATGCTTCTTATAACGCGATATCGCATCTCATTTCTATGTTTCATGGTAAGATGTAATATGATTTGCGAAGTGTTATGTATTCCTCGTCTACACTTCAAATGAATGTAAATGCGACACTTCCTTGCAAGGAAGTAGCGATTGCAGATATCTACGTATCGAAGCAATAGGATTCTTATGATTATTAAAACGCGATATCGCATCTCATTTCTATGTTTCATGGTAAGATATAATATGATTTGCGAAGTGTCATGTATTCCTCGTCTACACTTCAAATGAATGTGAATGCGACACTTCCTCGCTAGGAAATAGCGTTTGCAGATGTCTACGTATCGTAGCAATAGAGTTCATATGATTCTTAAAACGCGATATCGCATCTCATTTCTATGTTTCATGGTAAGATATAACGTGATTTGCGAAGTGTTATGTATTCCTCGTCTACACTTCAAATGAATGTGAATGCGATACTTCCTCGCTAGGAAATAGCGTATGCAGATGTCTACGTATCGTAGCAATAGCTTTCTAATGCTTCATAAAACGCGATATCGCATCTCATTTCTACGTTTCATGGTAAGATATAATATGATTTGCGAAGTGTCATGTATTCCTCGTCTACTATTCAAATGAGTGTAAATGCGACACTTCCTAGTAAGGAGATAGCGTTTGCAGATGTCTACGTATCGTAGCCATAGATTTCAAATGCTTCTTAAAACGCGATATCGCATCTCATTTCTATGTTTCATGGTAAGATATAACATGATTTGCGAAGTCTTATGTATTCCTCGCCTACACTTCAAATGAATGTAAATGCGACACTTCCTTGCAAAGAAATAGCGTTTGCAGATGTCTACGTATAGTAGCAATAGATATGTAATGCTTCTTAAAACGCGATATCGCATCTCATTTCTACGTTTCATGGTAAGATATAATATGATTTGCGAAGTGTCATGTATTCCTCGTCTACTATTCAAATGAGTGTAAATGCGACATTTCCTAGCAAGGAAATAGCGTTTGCAGATGTCTACGTATCGTAGCTATAGATTTCTAATGCTTCTTAAAACGCGATACCGCATCTCATTTCTATGTTTCATGGTAAGATATAATATGATTTGCGAAGTGTCATGTATTCCTCGTCTACACTTCAAATGAATGTGAATGCGACACTTCCTCGCTAGGAAATAGCGTTTGTAGATGTCTACGTATCGTAGCAATAGAGTTCATATGATTCTTAAAACGCGATATCGCATCTCATTTCTATGTTTCATGGTAAGATATAACATGATTTGCAAAGTGTCATGTATTCCTCGTCTACACTTCAAATGAATGTAAATGCGACACTTCCTTGCAAGGAAATAGCGTTTGCAGTTGTCTACGTATCGTAGCAATAGAGTTCTTATGATTCTTAAAACGCGATATCGCATCTCATTTCTATGTTTCATGGTAAGATATAATATGATTTGTGAAGTGTTATGTATTCCTCGTCTACACTTCAAATGAATGTAAATGCGACACTTCCTTGCAAAGAAATAGCGTTTGCAGATGTCTACGTATCGTAGCAATAGATATGTAATGCTTCTTAAAACGCGATATCGCATCTCATTTCTATGTTTCATGGTAAGATATAATATGGTTTGCGAAGTGTCATGTATTCCTCGTCTACACTTCAAATGAATGTGAATGCGACACTTCCTCGCTAGGAAATAGCGTTTGCAGATGTCTACGTATCGTAGCAATAGAGTTCATATGATTCTTAAAACGCGATATCGCATCTCATTTCTATGTTTCATGGTAAGATATAACATGATTTGCAAAGTGTCATGTATTCCTCGTCTACACTTCAAATGAATGTAAATGCGACACTTCCTTGCTAGGAAATAGCGTCTGCAGATGTCTAGGTATCGTAGCAATAGAGTTCTAATGCTTCTCATAACGCGATATCGCATCTCATTTCTATGTTTCATGGTAAGATGTAATATGATTTGCGAAGTGTTATGTATTCCTCGTCTACACTTCAAATGAATGTAAATGCGACACTTCCTTGCAAGGAAGTAGCGATTGCAGATGTCTACGTATCGAAGCAATAGAGTTCTTATGATTCATAAAACGCGATATCGCATCTCATTTCTATGTTTCATGGTAAGATATAATATGGTTTGCGAAGTGTCATGTATTCCTCGTCTACACTTCAAATGAATGTGAATGCGACACTTCCTCGCTAGGAAATAGCGTTTGTAGATGTCTACGTATCGTAGCAATAGAGCTCATATGATTCTTAAAACGCGATATCGCATCTCATTTCTATGTTTCATGGTAAGATATAACATGATTTGCGAAGTGTCATGTATTCCTCGTCTACACTTCAAATGAATGTGAATGCGACACTTCCTCGCTAGGAAATAGCGTTTGCAGATGTCTACGTATCGTAGCAATAGAGTTCATATGATTCTTAAACGCGATATCGCATCTCATTTCTATGTTTCATGGTAAGATATAACATGATTTGCGAAGTGTTATGTATTCCTCGTCTACACTTCAAATGAATGTAAATGCGACACTTCCTTGCAAAGAAATAGCGTTTGCAGATATCTACGTATCGTAGCAATAGGTATGTAATGCTTCATAAAACGCGATATCGCATCTCATTTCTACGTTTCATGGTAAGATATAATATGATTTGCGAAGTGTCATGTATTCCTCGTCTACTATTCAAATGAGTGTAAATGCGACACTTCCTAGCAAGGAGATAGCGTTTGCAGATGTCTACGTATCGTAGCCATAGATTTCAGATGCTTCTTAAAACGCGATATCGCATCTCATTTCTATGTTTCATGGTAAGATATAACATGATTTGCGAAGTGTTATGTATTCCTCGCCTACACTTCAAATGAATGTAAATGCGACACTTCCTTGCAAAGAAATAGCTTTTGCAGATGTCTGCGTATAGTAGCAATAGATATGTAATGCTTCTTAAAACGCGATATCGCATCTCATTTCTACGTTTCATGGTAAGATATAATATGATTTGCGAAGTGTCATGTATTCCTCGTCTGCTGTTCAAATGAGTGTAAATGCGACACTTCCTAGCAAGGAAATAGCGTTTGCAGATGTCTACGTATCATAGCTATAGATTTCTAATGCTTCTTAAAACGCGATATCGCATCTCATTTCTATGTTTCATGGTAAGGTGTAATATGATTTGCGAAGTGTTATGTATTCCACGTCTACACTTCAAATGGATGTAAATGCGACACTTCCTTGCAAGGAAGTAGCGATTGCAGATGTCTACGTATCGAAGCAATAGAGTTCTTATGATTCTTAAAACGCGATATCGCATCTCATTTCTATGTTTCATGGTAAGATATAATATGATTTGCGAAGTGTCATGTATTCCTCGTCTACACTTCAAATGAATGTGAATGCGACACTTCCTTGCAAGGAAATAGCGTTTGCAGATGTCTACCTATCGTAGCAATAGAGTTCTAATGCTTCTTAAAACGCGATATCGCATCTCATTTCTATGTTTCATGGTAAGATATAATATGATTTGCGAAGTGTTATGTATTCCCCGTCAACACTTCAAATGAATGTAAATGCGACACTTCCTTGCAAAGAAATAGCGTTTGCAGATGTCTACGTATCGTAGCAATAGATATGTAATGCTTCTTAAAACGCGATATCGCATCTCATTTCTATGTTTCATGGTAAGATATAATATGATTTGCGAAGTGTTATGTATTCCTCGTCTACACTTCAAATGAATGTAAATGCGACACTTCCTTGCAAAGAAATAGCGTTTGCAGATGTCTACGTATAGTAGCAATAGATATGTAATGCTTCTTAAAACGCGATATCGCATCTCATTTCTATGTTTCATGGTAAGATATAATATGATTTGCGAAGTGTCATGTATTCCTCGTCTACACTTCAAATGAATGTGAATGCGACACTTCCTCGCTAGGAAATAGCGTTTGTAGATGTCTACGTATCGTAGCAATAGAGTTCATATGATTCTTAAAACGCGATATCGCATCTCATTTCTATGTTTCATGGTAAGAAATAACATGATTTGCGAAGTGTCATGTATTCCTCGTCTACACTTCAAATGAATGTAAATGCGACACTTCCTTGCTAGGAAATAGCGTCTGCAGATGTCTAGGTATCGTAGCAATAGAGTTCTAATGCTTCTTATAACGCGATATCGCATCTCATTTCTATGTTTCATGGTAAGATGTAATATGATTTGCGAAGTGTTATGTATTCCTCGTCTACACTTCAAATGAATGTAAATGCGACACTTCCTTACAAGGAAGTAGCGATTGCAGATGTCTACGTATCGAAGCAATAGGATTCTTATGATTATTAAAACGCGATATCGCATCTCATTTCTATGTTTCATGGTAAGATATAATATGATTTGCAAAGTGTCATGTATTCCTCGTCTACACTTCAAATGAATGTGAATGCGACACTTCCTTGCAAGGAAATAGCGTTTGCAGTTGTCTACGTATCGTAGCAATAGAGTTCTTATGATTCTTAAAACGCGATATCGCATCTCATTTCTATGTTTCATGGTAAGATATAATATGATTTGTGAAGTGTTATGTATTCCTCGTCTACACTTCAAATGAATGTAAATGCGACACTTCCTTGCAAAGAAATAGCGTTTGCAGATGTCTACGTATCGTAGCAATAGATATGTAATGCTTCTTAAAACGCGATATCGCATCTCATTTCTATGTTTCATGGTAAGATATAATATGATTTGCGAAGTGTCATGTATTCCTCGTCTACACTTCAAATGAATGTAAATGCGACACTTCCTTGCTAGGAAATAGCGTCTGCAGATGTCTAGGTACCGTAGCAATAGAGTTCTAATGCTTCTTATAACGCGATATCGCATCTCATTTCTATGTTTCATGGTAAGATGTAATATGATTTGCGAAGTGTTATGTATTCCTCGTCTACACTTCAAATGAATGTAAATGCGACACTTCCTTGCAAGGAAGTAGCGATTGCAGATGTCTACGTATCGAAGCAATAGGATTCTTATGATTATTAAAACGCGATATCGCATCTCATTTCTATGTTTCATGGTAAGATATAATATGATTTGCGAAGTGTCATGTATTCCTCGTCTACACTTCAAATGAATGTGAATGCGACACTTCCTCGCTAGGAAATAGCGTTTGCAGATGTCTACGTATCGTAGCAATAGAGTTCATATGATTCTTAAAACGCGATATCGCATCTCATTTCTATGTTTCATGGTAAGATATAACATGATTTGCGAAGTGTTATGTATTCCTCGTCTACACTTCAAATGAATGTGAATGCGATACTTCCTCGCTAGGAAATAGCGTATGCAGATGTCTACGTATCGTAGCAATAGCTTTCTAATGCTTCATACAACGCGATATCGCATCTCATTTCTACGTTTCATGGTAAGATATAATATGATTTGCGAAGTGTCATGTATTCCTCGTCTACTATTCAAATGAGTGTAAATGCGACACTTCCTAGCAAGGAGATAGCGTTTGCGGATGTCTACGTATCGTAGCCATAGATTTCAAATGCTTCTTAAAACGCGATATCGCATCTCATTTCTATGTTTCATGGTAAGATATAACATGATTTGCGAAGTCTTATGTATTCCTCGCCTACACTTCAAATGAATGTAAATGCGACACTTCCTTGCAAAGAAATAGCGTTTGCAGATGTCTACGTATAGTAGCAATAGATATGTAATGCTTCTTAAAACGCGATATCGCATCTCATTTCTACGTTTCATGGTAAGATATAATATGATTTGCGAAGTGTCATGTATTCCTCGTCTACTATTCAAATGAGTGTAAATGCGACATTTCCTAGCAAGGAAATAGCGTTTGCAGATGTCTACGTATCGTAGCTATAGATTTCTAATGCTTCTTAAAACGCGATATCGCATCTCATTTCTATGTTTCATGGTAAGATATATTATGATTTGCGAAGTGTCATGTATTCCTCGTCTACACTTCAAATGAATGTGAATGCGACACTACCTCGCTAGGAAATAGCGTTTGTAGATGTCTACGTATCGTAGCAATAGAGTTCATATGATTCTTAAAACGCGATATCGCATCTCATTTCTATGTTTCATGGTAAGATATAACATGATTTGCAAAGTGTCATGTATTCCTCGTCTACACTTCAAATGAATGTAAATGCGACACTTCCTTGCAAGGAAATAGCGTTTGCAGTTGTCTACGTATCGTAGCAATAGAGTTCTTATGATTCTTAAAACGCGATATCGCATCTCATTTCTATGTTTCATGGTAAGATATAATATGATTTGTGAAGTGTTATGTATTCCTCGTCTACACTTCAAATGAATGTAAATGCGACACTTCCTTGCAAAGAAATAGCGTTTGCAGATGTCTACGTATCGTAGCAATAGATATGTAATGCTTCTTAAAACGCGATATCGCATCTCATTTCTATGTTTCATGGTAAGATATAATATGGTTTGCGAAGTGTCATGTATTCCTCGTCTACACTTCAAATGAATGTGAATGCGACACTTCCTCGCTAGGAAATAGCGTTTGCAGATGTCTACGTATCGTAGCAATAGAGTTCATATGATTCTTAAAACGCGGTATCGCATCTCATTTCTATGTTTCATGGTAAGATATAATATGATTTGCGAAGTGTTATGTATTCCTCGCCTACACTTCAAATGAATGTAAATGCGACACTTCCTTGCAAAGAAATAGCTTTTGCAGATGTCTGCGTATAGTAGCAATAGATATGTAATGCTTCTTAAAACGCGATATCGCATCTCATTTCTACGTTTCATGGTAAGATATAATATGATTTGCGAAGTGTCATGTGTTCCTCGTCTGCTGTTCAAATGAGTGTAAATGCGACACTTCCTAGCAAGGAAATAGCGTTTTCAGATGTCTACGTATCATAGCTATAGATTTCTAATGCTTCTTAAAACGCGATATCGCATCTCATTTCTATGTTTCATGGTAAGGTGTAATATGATTTGCGAAGTGTTATGTATTCCACGTCTACACTTCAAATGGATGTAAATGCGACACTTCCTTGCAAGGAAGTAGCGATTGCAGATGTCTACGTATCGAAGCAATAGAGTTCTTATGATTCTTAAAACGCGATATCGCATCTCATTTCTATGTTTCATGGTAAGATATAATATGATTTGCGAAGTGTCATGTATTCCTCGTCTACACTTCAAATGAATGTGAATGCGACACTTCCTCGCTAGGAAATAGCGTTTGCAGATGTCTACGTATCGTAGCAATAGCTTTCTAATGCTTCTTAAAACGCGATATCGCATCACATTTCTATGTTTCATGGTAAGATATAGTATGATTTGCGAAGTGTTATGTATTCCTCGTCTACACTTCAAATGAATGTAAATGCGACACTTCCTTGCAAGGAAATAGCGTTTGCAGTTGTCTACCTATCGTAGCAATAGTGTTCTAATGCTTCTTAAAACGAGATATCGCGTCTCATTTCTATGTTTCATGGTAAGATATAATATGATTTGCGAAGTGTTATGTATTCCTCGTCTACACTTCAAATGAATGTGAATGCGATACTTCCTCGCTAGGAAATAGCGTATGCAGATGTCTACGTATCGTAGCAATAGCTTTCTAATGCTTCTTAAAACGCGATATCGCATCTCATTTCTATGTTTCATGGTAAGATATAATATGATTTGCGAAGTGCTACGTTATCCTCGTCTACACTTCAAATGAATGTAAATGCGACACTTCCTTGCAAAGAAATAGCGTTTGCAGATATCTACGTATCGTAGCAATAGGTATGTAATGCTTCATAAAACGCGATATCGCATCTCATTTCTACGTTTCATGGTAAGATATAATATGATTTGCGAAGTGTCATGTATTCCTCGTCTACTATTCAAATGAGTGTAAATGCGACGCTTCCTAGCAAGGAGATAGCGTTTGCAGATGTATACGTATCGTAGCCATAGATTTCAAATGCTTCTTAAAACGCGATATCGCATCTCATTTCTATGTTTCATGGTAAAATATAACATGATTTGCGAAGTGGCATGTATTCCTCGTCTACACTTCAAATGAATGTAAATGCGACACTTCCTTGCTAGGAAATAGCGTCTGCAGATGTCTAGGTATCGTAGCAATAGAGTTCATATGATTCTTAAAACGCGATATCGCATCTCATTTCTATGTTTCATGGTAAGATATAACATGATTTGCGAAGTGTTATGTATTCCTCGTCTACACTTCAAATGAATGTAAATGCGACACTTCCTTGCAAGGAAGTAGCGATTGCAGATGTCTACGTATCGGAGCAATAGAGTTCTTATGATTCATAAAACGCGATATCGCATCTCATTTCTATGTTTCATGGTAAGATATAATATGGTTTGCGAAGTGTCATGTATTCCTCGTCTACACTTCAAATGAATGTGAATGCGACACTTCCTCGCTAGGAAATAGCGTTTGCAGATGTCTACGTATCATAGCTATAGATTTCTAATGCTTCTTAAAACGCGATATCGCATCTCATTTCTATGTTTCATGGTAAGGTGTAATATGATTTGCGAAGTGTTATGTATTCCACGTCTACACTTCAAATGGATGTAAATGCGACACTTCCTTGCAAGGAAGTAGCGATTGCAGATGTCTACGTATCGAAGCAATAGAGTTCTTATGATTCTTAAAACGCGATATCGCATCTCATTTCTATGTTTCATGGTAAGATATAATATGATTTGCGAAGTGTCATGTATTCCTCGTCTGCACTTCAAATGAATGTGAATGCGACACTTCCTCGCTAGGAAATAGCGTTTGCAGATGTCTACGTATCGTAGCAATAGCTTTCTAATGCTTCTTAAAACGCGATGTCGCATCTCATTTCTATGTTTCATGGTAAGATATAATATGATTTGCGAAGTGCTACGTTATCCTCGTCTACACTTCAAATGAATGTAAATGCGACACTTCCTTGCAAAGAAATAGCGTTTGCAGATATCTACGTATCGTAGCAATAGGTATGTAATGCTTCATAAAACGCGATATCGCATCTCATTTCTACGTTTCATGGTAAGATATAATATGATTTGCGAAGTGTCATGTATTCCACGTCTACTATTCAAATGAGTGTAAATGCGACACTTCCTAGCAAGGAGATAGCGTTTGCAGATGTATACGTATCGTAGCCATAGATTTCAAATGCTTCTTAAAACGCGATATCGCATCTCATTTCTATGTTTCATGGTAAGATATAACATGATTTGCGAAGTGGCATGTATTCCTCGTCTACACTTCAAATGAATGTAAATGCGACACTTCCTTGCTAGGAAATAGCGTCTGCAGATGTCTAGGTATCGTAGCAATAGAGTTCATATGATTCCTAAAACGCGATATCGCATCTCATTTCTATGTTTCATGGTAAGATATAACATGATTTGCGAAGTGTTATGTATTCCTCGTCTACACTTCAAATGAATGTAAATGCGACACTTCCTTGCAAGGAAGTAGCGATTGCAGATGTCTACGTATCGGAGCAATAGAGTTCTTATGATTCTTAATACGCGATATCGCATCTCATTTCTATGTTTCATGGTAAGATATAATATGGTTTGCGAAGTGTCATGTATTCCTCGTCTACACTTCAAATGAATGTGAATGCGACACTTCCTCGCTAGGAAATAGCGTTTGTAGATGTCTACGTATCGTAGCAATAGAGTTCATATGATTCTTAAAACGCGATATCGCATCTCATTTCTATGTTTCATGGTAAGATATAATATGGTTTGCGAAGTGTCATGTATTCCTCGTCTACACTTCAAATGAATGTGAATGCGACACTTCCTCGCTAGGAAATAGCGTTTGTAGATGTCTACGTATCGTAGCAATAGAGTTCATATGATTCTTAAAACGCGATATCGCATCTCATTTCTATGTTTCATGGTAAGATATAACATGATTTGCGAAGTGTTATGTATTCCTCGCCTACACTTCAAATGAATGTAAATGCGACACTTCCTTGCAAGGAAATAGCGTTTGCAGTTATCTACCTATCGTAGCAATAGTGTTCTAATGCTTCTTAAAACGAGATATCGCGTCTCATTTCTATGTTTCATGGTAAGATATAATATGATTTGCGACGTGTTATGTATTCCTCGTCTACACATCAAATGAATGTAAATGCGACACTTCCTTGCAAGGAAATAGCGTTTGCTGATGTCTACGTATCGAAGCAATAGAGTTCAAATGCTTCTTAAAACGAGATATTGCATCTCATATCTATGTTTCATGATAAGATATAATATTCATTTTTGAAGTCTTATGCATTCCTCGTATGCGATTCAAATGAATGTAAATGCAACACTTCCTTGCAAGGAAATAGCGTTTGCAGTTGTCTACGTATCGTAGCAATAGAGTTCTTATGATTCTTAAAACGCGATATCGCATCTCATTTCTATGTTTCATGGTAAGATATAATATGATTTGTGAAGTGTTATGTATTCCTCGTCTACACTTCAAATGAATGTAAATGCGACACTTCCTTGCAAGGAAATAGCGTTTGCAGATGTCTACGTATCGTAGCAATAGATATGTAATGCTTCTTAAAACGCGATATCGCATCTCATTTCTATGTTTCATGGTAAGATATAATATGATTTGCGAAGTGTTATGTATTCCTCGTCTACACTTCAAATGAATGTAAATGCGACACTTCCTTGCAAAGAAATAGCGTTTGCAGATGTCTACGTATCGTAGCAATAGATATGTAATGCTTCTTAAAACGCGATAACGCATCTCATTTCTATGTTTCATGGTAAGATATAATATGATTTGCGAAGTGTCATGTATTCTTCGTCTACACTTCAAATGAATGTAAATGCGACACTTCCTTGCTAGGAAATAGCGTCTGCAGATGTGTAGGTATCGTAGCAATACAGTTCTAATGCTTCTTATAACGCGATATCGCATCTCATTTCTATGTTTCATGGTAAGATATAATATGATTTGCGAAGTGTCATGTATTCCTCGTCTACACTTCAAATGAATGTGAATGCGACACTTCCTCGCTAGGAAATAGCGTTTGCAGATGTCTACGTATCGTAGCAATAGAGTTCATATGATTCTTAAAACGCGATATCGCATCTCATTTCAATGTTTCATGGTAAGATATAACATGATTTGCGAAGTGTTATGTATTCCTCGTCTACACTTCAAATGAATGTGAATGCGATACTTCCTCGCTAGGAAATAGCGTATGCAGATGTCTACGTATCGTAGCAATAGCTTTCTAATGCTTCTTAAAACGCGATATCGCATCACATTTCTATGTTTCATGGTAAGATATAGTATGATTTGCGAAGTGTTATGTATTCCTCGTCTACACTTCAAATGAATGTAAATGCGACACTTCCTTGCAAGGAAATAGCGTTTGCAGTTGTCTACCTATCGTAGCAATAGTGTTCTAATGCTTCTTAAAACGAGATATCGCGTCTCATTTCTATGTTTCATGGTAAGATATAATATGATTTGCGAAGTGTTATGTATTCCTCGTCTACACTTCAAATGAATGTGAATGCGATACTTCCTCGCTAGGAAATAGCGTATGCAGATGTCTACGTATCGTAGCAATAGCTTTCTAATGCTTCTTAAAACGCGATATCGCATCTCATTTCTATGTTTCATGGTAAGATATAATATGATTTGCGAAGTGCTACGTTATCCTCGTCTACACTTCAAATGAATGTAAATGCGACACTTCCTTGCAAAGAAATAGCGTTTGCAGATATCTACGTATCGTAGCAATAGGTATGTAATGCTTCATAAAACGCGATATCGCATCTCATTTCTACGTTTCATGGTAAGATATAATATGATTTGCGAAGTGTCATGTATTCCTCGTCTACTATTCAAATGAGTGTAAATGCGACGCTTCCTAGCAAGGAGATAGCGTTTGCAGATGTATACGTATCGTAGCCATAGATTTCAAATGCTTCTTAAAACGCGATATCGCATCTCATTTCTATGTTTCATGGTAAAATATAACATGATTTGCGAAGTGGCATGTATTCCTCGTCTACACTTCAAATGAATGTAAATGCGACACTTCCTTGCTAGGAAATAGCGTCTGCAGATGTCTAGGTATCGTAGCAATAGAGTTCATATGATTCTTAAAACGCGATATCGCATCTCATTTCTATGTTTCATGGTAAGATATAACATGATTTGCGAAGTGTTATGTATTCCTCGTCTACACTTCAAATGAATGTAAATGCGACACTTCCTTGCAAGGAAGTAGCGATTGCAGATGTCTACGTACCGGAGCAATAGAGTTCTTATGATTCTTAATACGCGATATCGCATCTCATTTCTATGTTTCATGGTAAGATATAACATGATTTGCGAAGTGTCATGTATTCCTCGTCTACACTTCAAATGAATGTGAATGCGACACTTCCTCGCTAGGAAATAGCGTTTGCAGACGTCTACGTATCGTAGCAATAGAGTTCATATGATTCTTAAAACGCGATATCGCATCTCATTTCTATGTTTCATGGAAAGATATAACATGATTTGCGAAGTGTCATGTATTCCTCGTCTACACTTCAAATGAATGTAAATGCGACACTTCCTTGCTAGGAAATAGCGTCTGCAGATGTCTAGGTATCGTAGCAATAGAGTTCTAATGCTTCTCATAACGCGATATCGCATCTCATTTCTATGTTTCATGGTAAGATGTAATATGATTTGCGAAGTGTTATGTATTCCTCGTCTACACTTCAAATGAATGTAAATGCGACACTTCCTTGCAAGGAAGTAGCGATTGCAGATGTCTACGTATCGAAGCAATAGAGTTCTTATGATTCATAAAACGCGATATCGCATCTCATTTCTATGTTTCATGGTAAGATATAATATGGTTTGCGAAGTGTCATGTATTCCTCGTCTACACTTCAAATGAATGTGAATGCGACACTTCCTCGCTAGGAAATAGCGTTTGCAGATGTCTACGTATCATAGCTATAGATTTCTAATGCTTCTTAAAACGCGATATCGCATCTCATTTCTATGTTTCATGGTAAGGTGTAATATGATTTGCGAAGTGTTATGTATTCCACGTCTACACTTCAAATGGATGTAAATGCGACACTTCCTTGCAAGGAAGTAGCGATTGCAGATGTCTACGTATCGAAGCAATAGAGTTCTTATGATTCTTAAAACGCGATATCGCATCTCATTTCTATGTTTCATGGTAAGATATAATATGATTTGCGAAGTGTCATGTATTCCTCGTCTGCACTTCAAATGAATGTGAATGCGACACTTCCTCGCTAGGAAATAGCGTTTGCAGATGTCTACGTATCGTAGCAATAGCTTTCTAATGCTTCTTAAAACGCGATATCGCATCTCATTTCTATGTTTCATGGTAAGATATAATATGATTTGCGAAGTGCTACGTTATCCTCGTCTACACTTCAAATGAATGTAAATGCGTCACTTCCTTGCAAAGAAATAGCGTTTGCAGATATCTACGTATCGTAGCAATAGGTATGTAATGCTTCATAAAACGCGATATCGCATCTCATTTCTACGTTTCATGGTAAGATATAATATGATTTGCGAAGTGTCATGCATTCCACGTCTACTATTCAAATGAGTGTAAATGCGACACTTCCTAGCAAGGAGATAGCGTTTGCAGATGTATACGTATCGTAGCCATAGATTTCAAATGCTTCTTAAAACGCGATATCGCATCTCATTTCTATGTTTCATGGTAAGATATAACATGATTTGCGAAGTGGCATGTATTCCTCGTCTACACTTCAAATGAATGTAAATGCGACACTTCCTTGCTAGGAAATAGCGTCTGCAGATGTCTAGGTATCGTAGCAATAGAGTTCATATGATTCCTAAAACGCGATATCGCATCTCATTTCTATGTTTCATGGTAAGATATAACATGATTTGCGAAGTGTTATGTATTCCTCGTCTACACTTCAAATGAATGTAAATGCGACACTTCCTTGCAAGGAAGTAGCGATTGCAGATGTCTACGTATCGGAGCAATAGAGTTCTTATGATTCTTAAAACGCGATATCGCATCTCATTTCTATGTTTCATGGTAAGATATAATATGATTTGTGAAGTGTTATGTATTCCTCGTCTACACTTCAAATGAATGTAAATGCGACTCTTCCTTGCAAGGAAATAGCGTTTGCAGATGTCTACGTATCGTAGCAATAGATATGTAATGCTTCTTAAAACGCGATATCGCATCTCATTTCTATGTTTCATGGTAAGATATAATATGATTTGCGAAGTGTTATGTATTCCTCGTCTACACTTCAAATGAATGTAAATGCGACACTTCCTTGCAAAGAAATAGCGTTTGCAGATGTCTACGTATCGTAGCAATAGATATGTAATGCTTCTTAAAACGCGATAACGCATCTCATTTCTATGTTTCATGGTAAGATATAATATGATTTGCGAAGTGTCATGTATTCCTCGTCTACACTTCAAATGAATGTAAATGCGACACTTCCTTGCTAGGAAATAGCGTCTGCAGATGTGTAGGTATCGTAGCAATACAGTTCTAATGCTTCTTATAACGCGATATCGCATCTCATTTCTATGTTTCATGGTAAGATATAATATGATTTGCGAAGTGTCATGTATTCCTCGTCTACACTTCAAATGAATGTGAATGCGACACTTCCTCGCTAGGAAATAGCGTTTGCAGATGTCTACGTATCGTAGCAATAAAGTTCATATGATACTTAAAACGCGATATCGCATCTCATTTCTATGTTTCATGGTAAGATATAACATGATTTGCGAAGTGTTATGTATTCCTCGTCTACACTTCAAATGAATGTGAATGCGACACCTCCTAGCAAGGAAATAGCGTTTGCAGATGTCTACGTATCGTAGCAATAGATATGTAATGCTTCTTAAAACGCGATATCGCATCTCATTTCTATGTTTCATGGTAAGATATAATATGATTTGTGAAGTGTCATGTATTCCTCGTCTACTATTCAAATGAGTGTAAATGCGACACTTCCTAACAAGGAAATAGCGTTTGCAGATGTCTACGTATCGTAGCTATAGATTTCTAATGCTTCTTAAAACGCGATATCGCATTTCATTTCTATGTTTCATGGTAAGATATAATATGATTTGCGAAGTGTCATGTATTCCTCGTCTACACTTCAAATGAATGTGAATGCGACACTTCCTCGCTAGGAAATAGCGTTTGTAGATGTCCACGTATCGTAGCAATAGAGTTCATATGATTCTTAAAACGCGATATCGCATCTCATTTCTATGTTTCATGGTAAGATATAACATGATTTGCGAAGTGTCATGTATTCCTCGTCTACACTTCAAATGAATGTAAATGCGACACTTCCTTGCTAGGAAATAGCGTCTGCAGATGTCTAGGTATCGTAGCAATAGAGTTCTAATGCTTCTCATAACGCGATATCGCATCTCATTTCTACGTTTCATGGTAAGATGTAATATGATTTGCGAAGTGTTATGTATTCCTCGTCTACACTTCAAATGAATATAAATGCGACACTTCCTTGCAAGGAAGTAGCGATTGCAGATGTCTACGTATCGAAGCAATAGAGTTCGTGTGATTCTTAAAACGCGATATCGCATCTCATTTCTATGTTTCATGGTAAGATATAATATGGTTTGCGAAGTTTCATGTATTCCTCGTCTACACTTCAAATGAATGTGAATGCGACACTTCCTCGCTAGGAAATAGCGTTTGCAGATGTCTACGTATCGTAGCAATAGAGTTCATATGATTCTTAAAACGCGATATCGCATCTCATTTCTATGTTTCATGGTAAGATATAACATGATTTGCGAAGTGCTACGTTATCCTCGTCTACACTTCAAATGAATGTAAATGCGTCACTTCCTTGCAAAGAAATAGCGTTTGCAGATGTCTACGTATCGTAGCTATAGATTTCTAATGCTTCTTAAAACGCGATATCGCATTTCATTTCTATGTTTCATGGTAAGATATAATATGATTTGCGAAGTGTCATGTATTCCTCGTCTACACTTCAAATGAATGTGAATGCGACACTTCCTCGCTAGGAAATAGCGTTTGTAGATGTCCACGTATCGTAGCAATAGAGTTCATATGATTCTTAAAACGCGATATCGCATCTCATTTCTATGTTTCATGGTAAGATATAACATGATTTGCGAAGTGTCATGTATTCCTCGTCTACACTTCAAATGAATGTAAATGCGACACTTCCTTGCTAGGAAATAGCGTCTGCAGATGTCTAGGTATCGTAGCAATAGAGTTCTAATGCTTCTCATAACGCGATATCGCATCTCATTTCTACGTTTCATGGTAAGATGTAATATGATTTGCGAAGTGTTATGTATTCCTCGTCTACACTTCAAATGAATATAAATGCGACACTTCCTTGCAAGGAAGTAGCGATTGCAGATGTCTACGTATCGAAGCAATAGAGTTCTTGTGATTCTTAAAACGCGATATCGCATCTCATTTCTATGTTTCATGGTAAGATATAATATGGTTTGCGAAGTTTCATGTATTCCTCGTCTACACTTCAAATGAATGTGAATGCGACACTTCCTCGCTAGGAAATAGCGTTTGCAGATGTCTACGTATCGTAGCAATAGAGTTCATATGATTCTTAAAACGCGATATCGCATCTCATTTCTATGTTTCATGGTAAGATATAACATGATTTGCGAAGTGTTATGTATTCCTCGTCTACACTTCAAATGAATGTGAATGCGATACTTCCTCACCAGAAAGTAGCGTTTGCAGATGTCTACGTATCGTAGCAATAGCATTCTAATGCTTCTTAAAACGCGATATCGCATCACATTTCTATGTTTCATGGAAAGATATAATATGGTTTGTGAAGTGTTATGCATTCCTCGTCTACGATTCAAATGAATGTAAATGCGACACTTCCTTGCAAGGAAATAGCGTTTGCAGATGTCTACGTATCGTAGCAATAGAGTTCTTATGATTCTTAAAACGCGATATCGCATCTCATTTCTATGTTTCATGGTAAGATATAATATGATTTGCGAAGTGTTATGTATTCCTCGTCTACACATCAAATGAATGTAAATGCGACATTTCCTTGCAAGGAAATAGCGTTTGCTGATGTCTACGTATCGAAGCAATAGAGTTCAAATGCTTCTTAAAACGAGATATTGCATCTCATATCTATGTTTCATGATAAGATATAATATTCATTTTTGAAGTCTTATGCATTCCTCGTATGCGATTCAAATGAATGTAAATGCAACACTTCCTTGCAAGGAAATAGCGTTTGCAGTTGTCTACGTATCGTAGCAATAGAGTTCTTATGATTCTTAAAACGCGATATCGCATCTCATTTCTATTTTTCATGGTAAGATATAATATGATTTGTGAAGTGTTATGTATTCCTCGTCTACACTTCAAATGAATGTAAATGCGACACTTCCTTGCAAGGAAATAGCGTTTGCAGATGTCTGCGTATCGTAGCAATAGATATGTAATGCTTCTTAAAACGCGATATCGCATCTCATTTCTATGTTTCATGGTAAGATATAATATGATTTGCGAAGTGTTATGTATTCCTCGTCTACACTTCAAATGAATGTAAATGCGACACTTCCTTGCAAAGAAATAGCGTTTGCAGATATCTACGTATCGTAGCAATAGGTATGTAATGCTTCATAAAACGCGATATCGCATCTCATTTCTACGTTTCATGGTAAGATATAATATGATTTGCGAAGTGTCATGTATTCCTCGTCTACACTTCAAATGAATGTAAATGCGACACTTCCTTGCTAGGAAATAGCGTCTGCAGATGTGTAGGTATCGTAGCAATACAGTTCTAATGCTTCTTATAACGCGATATCGCATCTCATTTCTATGTTTCATGGTAAGATATAATATGATTTGTGAAGTGTTATGTATTCCTCGTCTACACTTCAAATGAATGTAAATGCGACACTTCCTCGCTAGGAAATAGCGTTTGCAGATGTCTACGTATCGTAGCAATAGAGTTCATATGATTCTTAAAACGCGATATCGCATCTCATTTCAATGTTTCATGGTAAGATATAACATGATTTGCGAAGTGTTATGTATTCCTCGTCTACACTTCAAATGAATGTGAATGCGATACTTCCTCGCTAGGAAATAGCGTATGCAGATGTCTACGTATCGTAGCAATAGCTTTCTAATGCTTCTTAAAACGCGATATCGCATCACATTTCTATGTTTCATGGTAAGATATAGTATGATTTGCGAAGTGTTATGTATTCCTCGTCTACACTTCAAATGAATGTAAATGCGACACTTCCTTGCAAGGAAATAGCGTTTGCAGTTGTCTACCTATCGTAGCAATAGTGTTCTAATGCTTCTTAAAACGAGATATCGCGTCTCATTTCTATGTTTCATGGTAAGATATAATATGATTTGCGAAGTGTTATGTATTCCTCGTCTACACTTCAAATGAATGTGAATGCGATACTTCCTCGCTAGGAAATAGCGTATGCAGATGTCTACGTATCGTAGCAATAGCTTTCTAATGCTTCTTAAAACGCGATATCGCATCTCATTTCTATGTTTCATGGTAAGATATAATATGATTTGCGAAGTGCTACGTTATCCTCGTCTACACTTCAAATGAATGTAAATGCGACACTTCCTTGCAAAGAAATAGCGTTTGCAGATATCTACGTATCGTAGCAATAGGTATGTAATGCTTCATAAAACGCGATATCGCATCTCATTTCTACGTTTCATGGTAAGATATAATATGATTTGCGAAGTGTCATGTATTCCTCGTCTACTATTCAAATGAGTGTAAATGCGACGCTTCCTAGCAAGGAGATAGCGTTTGCAGATGTATACGTATCGTAGCCATAGATTTCAAATGCTTCTTAAAACGCGATATCGCATCTCATTTCTATGTTTCATGGTAAAATATAACATGATTTGCGAAGTGGCATGTATTCCTCGTCTACACTTCAAATGAATGTAAATGCGACACTTCCTTGCTAGGAAATAGCGTCTGCAGATGTCTAGGTATCGTAGCAATAGAGTTCATATGATTCTTAAAACGCGATATCGCATCTCATTTCTATGTTTCATGGTAAGATATAACATGATTTGCGAAGTGTTATGTATTCCTCGTCTACACTTCAAATGAATGTAAATGCGACACTTCCTTGCAAGGAAGTAGCGATTGCAGATGTCTACGTATCGGAGCAATAGAGTTCTTATGATTCTTAATACGCGATATCGCATCTCATTTCTATGTTTCATGGTAAGATATAATATGGTTTGCGAAGTGTCATGTATTCCTCGTCTACACTTCAAATGAATGTGAATGCGACACTTCCTCGCTAGGAAATAGCGTTTGTAGATGTCTACGTATCGTAGCAATAGAGTTCATATGATTCTTAAAACGCGATATCGCATCTCATTTCTATGTTTCATGGTAAGATATAACATGATTTGCGAAGTGTCATGTATTCCTCGTCTACACTTCAAATGAATGTGAATGCGACACTTCCTCGCTAGGAAATAGCGTTTGCAGACGTCTACGTATCGTAGCAATAGAGTTCATATGATTCTTAAAACGCGATATCGCATCTCATTTCTATGTTTCATGGTAAGATATAATATGGTTTGCGAAGTGTCATGTATTCCTCGTCTACACTTCAAATGAATGTGAATGCGACACTTCCTCGCTAGGAAATAGCGTTTGCAGATGTCTACGTATCATAGCTATAGATTTCTAATGCTTCTTAAAACGCGATATCGCATCTCATTTCTATGTTTCATGGTAAGGTGTAATATGATTTGCGAAGTGTTATGTATTCCACGTCTACACTTCAAATGGATGTAAATGCGACACTTCCTTGCAAGGAAGTAGCGATTGCAGATGTCTACGTATCGAAGCAATAGAGTTCTTATGATTCTTAAAACGCGATATCGCATCTCATTTCTATGTTTCATGGTAAGATATAATATGATTTGCGAAGTGTCATGTATTCCTCGTCTGCACTTCAAATGAATGTGAATGCGACACTTCCTCGCTAGGAAATAGCGTTTGCAGATGTCTACGTATCGTAGCAATAGCTTTCTAATGCTTCTTAAAACGCGATATCGCATCTCATTTCTATGTTTCATGGTAAGATATAATATGATTTGCGAAGTGCTACGTTATCCTCGTCTACACTTCAAATGAATGTAAATGCGTCACTTCCTTGCAAAGAAATAGCGTTTGCAGATATCTACGTATCGTAGCAATAGGTATGTAATGCTTCATAAAACGCGATATCGCATCTCATTTCTACGTTTCATGGTAAGATATAATATGATTTGCGAAGTGTCATGCATTCCACGTCTACTATTCAAATGAGTGTAAATGCGACACTTCCTAGCAAGGAGATAGCGTTTGCAGATGTATACGTATCGTAGCCATAGATTTCAAATGCTTCTTAAAACGCGATATCGCATCTCATTTCTATGTTTCATGGTAAGATATAACATGATTTGCGAAGTGGCATGTATTCCTCGTCTACACTTCAAATGAATGTAAATGCGACACTTCCTTGCTAGGAAATAGCGTCTGCAGATGTCTAGGTATCGTAGCAATAGAGTTCATATGATTCCTAAAACGCGATATCGCATCTCATTTCTATGTTTCATGGTAAGATATAACATGATTTGCGAAGTGTTATGTATTCCTCGTCTACACTTCAAATGAATGTAAATGCGACACTTCCTTGCAAGGAAGTAGCGATTGCAGATGTCTACGTATCGGAGCAATAGATATGTAATGCTTCTTAAAACGCGATATCGCATCTCATTTCTATGTTTCATGGTAAGATATAATATGATTTGCGAAGTGTTATGTATTCCTCGTCTACACTTCAAATGAATGTAAATGCGACACTTCCTTGCAAAGAAATAGCGTTTGCAGATGTCTACGTATCGTAGCAATAGATATGTAATGCTTCTTAAAACGCGATAACGCATCTCATTTCTATGTTTCATGGTAAGATATAATATGATTTGCGAAGTGTCATGTATTCCTCGTCTACACTTCAAATGAATGTAAATGCGACACTTCCTTGCTAGGAAATAGCGTCTGCAGATGTGTAGGTATCGTAGCAATACAGTTCTAATGCTTCTTATAACGCGATATCGCATCTCATTTCTATGTTTCATGGTAAGATATAATATGATTTGCGAAGTGTCATGTATTCCTCGTCTACACTTCAAATGAATGTGAATGCGACACTTCCTCGCTAGGAAATAGCGTTTGCAGATGTCTACGTATCGTAGCAATAAAGTTCATATGATACTTAAAACGCGATATCGCATCTCATTTCTATGTTTCATGGTAAGATATAACATGATTTGCGAAGTGTTATGTATTCCTCGTCTACACTTCAAATGAATGTGAATGCGACACCTCCTAGCAAGGAAATAGCGTTTGCAGATGTCTACGTATCGTAGCAATAGATATGTAATGCTTCTTAAAACGCGATATCGCATCTCATTTCTATGTTTCATGGTAAGATATAATATGATTTGTGAAGTGTCATGTATTCCTCGTCTACTATTCAAATGAGTGTAAATGCGACACTTCCTAACAAGGAAATAGCGTTTGCAGATGTCTACGTATCGTAGCTATAGATTTCTAATGCTTCTTAAAACGCGATATCGCATTTCATTTCTATGTTTCATGGTAAGATATAATATGATTTGCGAAGTGTCATGTATTCCTCGTCTACACTTCAAATGAATGTGAATGCGACACTTCCTCGCTAGGAAATAGCGTTTGTAGATGTCCACGTATCGTAGCAATAGAGTTCATATGATTCTTAAAACGCGATATCGCATCTCATTTCTATGTTTCATGGTAAGATATAACATGATTTGCGAAGTGTCATGTATTCCTCGTCTACACTTCAAATGAATGTAAATGCGACACTTCCTTGCTAGGAAATAGCGTCTGCAGATGTCTAGGTATCGTAGCAATAGAGTTCTAATGCTTCTCATAACGCGATATCGCATCTCATTTCTACGTTTCATGGTAAGATGTAATATGATTTGCGAAGTGTTATGTATTCCTCGTCTACACTTCAAATGAATATAAATGCGACACTTCCTTGCAAGGAAGTAGCGATTGCAGATGTCTACGTATCGAAGCAATAGAGTTCTTGTGATTCTTAAAACGCGATATCGCATCTCATTTCTATGTTTCATGGTAAGATATAATATGGTTTGCGAAGTTTCATGTATTCCTCGTCTACACTTCAAATGAATGTGAATGCGACACTTCCTCGCTAGGAAATAGCGTTTGCAGATGTCTACGTATCGTAGCAATAGAGTTCATATGATTCTTAAAACGCGATATCGCATCTCATTTCTATGTTTCATGGTAAGATATAACATGATTTGCGAAGTGTTATGTATTCCTCGTCTACACTTCAAATGAATGTGAATGCGATACTTCCTCACCAGAAAATAGCGTTTGCAGATGTCTACGTATCGTAGCAATAGCATTCTAATGCTTCTTAAAACGCGATATCGCATCACATTTCTATGTTTCATGGAAAGATATAATATGGTTTGTGAAGTGTTATGCATTCCTCGTCTACGATTCAAATGAATGTAAATGCGACACTTCCTTGCAAGGAAATAGCGTTTGCAGATGTCTACGTATCGTAGCAATAGAGTTCTTATGATTCTTAAAACGCGATATCGCATCTCATTTCTATGTTTCATGGTAAGATATAATATGATTTGCGAAGTGTTATGTATTCCTCGTCTACACATCAAATGAATGTAAATGCGACACTTCCTTGCAAAGAAATAGCGTTTGCAGATGTCTACGTATCGTAGCAATAGATATGTAATGCTTCTTAAAACGCGATAACGCATCTCATTTCTATGTTTCATGGTAAGATATAATATGATTTGCGAAGTGTCATGTATTCCTCGTCTACACTTCAAATGAATGTAAATGCGACACTTCCTTGCTAGGAAATAGCGTCTGCAGATGTGTAGGTATCGTAGCAATACAGTTCTAATGCTTCTTATAACGCGATATCGCATCTCATTTCTATGTTTCATGGTAAGATATAATATGATTTGTGAAGTGTTATGTATTCCTCGTCTACACTTCAAATGAATGTAAATGCGACACTTCCTCGCTAGGAAATAGCGTTTGCAGATGTCTACGTATCGTAGCAATAGAGTTCATATGATTCTTAAAACGCGATATCGCATCTCATTTCAATGTTTCATGGTAAGATATAACATGATTTGCGAAGTGTTATGTATTCCTCGTCTACACTTCAAATGAATGTGAATGCGATACTTCCTCGCTAGGAAATAGCGTATGCAGATGTCTACGTATCGTAGCAATAGCTTTCTAATGCTTCTTAAAACGCGATATCGCATCACATTTCTATGTTTCATGGTAAGATATAGTATGATTTGCGAAGTGTTATGTATTCCTCGTCTACACTTCAAATGAATGTAAATGCGACACTTCCTTGCAAGGAAATAGCGTTTGCAGTTGTCTACCTATCGTAGCAATAGTGTTCTAATGCTTCTTAAAACGAGATATCGCGTCTCATTTCTATGTTTCATGGTAAGATATAATATGATTTGCGAAGTGTTATGTATTCCTCGTCTACACTTCAAATGAATGTGAATGCGATACTTCCTCGCTAGGAAATAGCGTATGCAGATGTCTACGTATCGTAGCAATAGCTTTCTAATGCTTCTTAAAACGCGATATCGCATCTCATTTCTATGTTTCATGGTAAGATATAATATGATTTGCGAAGTGCTACGTTATCCTCGTCTACACTTCAAATGAATGTAAATGCGACACTTCCTTGCAAAGAAATAGCGTTTGCAGATATCTACGTATCGTAGCAATAGGTATGTAATGCTTCATAAAACGCGATATCGCATCTCATTTCTACGTTTCATGGTAAGATATAATATGATTTGCGAAGTGTCATGTATTCCTCGTCTACTATTCAAATGAGTGTAAATGCGACGCTTCCTAGCAAGGAGATAGCGTTTGCAGATGTATACGTATCGTAGCCATAGATTTCAAATGCTTCTTAAAACGCGATATCGCATCTCATTTCTATGTTTCATGGTAAAATATAACATGATTTGCGAAGTGGCATGTATTCCTCGTCTACACTTCAAATGAATGTAAATGCGACACTTCCTTGCTAGGAAATAGCGTCTGCAGATGTCTAGGTATCGTAGCAATAGAGTTCATATGATTCTTAAAACGCGATATCGCATCTCATTTCTATGTTTCATGGTAAGATATAACATGATTTGCGAAGTGTTATGTATTCCTCGTCTACACTTCAAATGAATGTAAATGCGACACTTCCTTGCAAGGAAGTAGCGATTGCAGATGTCTACGTATCGGAGCAATAGAGTTCTTATGATTCTTAATACGCGATATCGCATCTCATTTCTATGTTTCATGGTAAGATATAATATGGTTTGCGAAGTGTCATGTATTCCTCGTCTACACTTCAAATGAATGTGAATGCGACACTTCCTCGCTAGGAAATAGCGTTTGTAGATGTCTACGTATCGTAGCAATAGAGTTCATATGATTCTTAAAACGCGATATCGCATCTCATTTCTATGTTTCATGGTAAGATATAACATGATTTGCGAAGTGTCATGTATTCCTCGTCTACACTTCAAATGAATGTGAATGCGACACTTCCTCGCTAGGAAATAGCGTTTGCAGACGTCTACGTATCGTAGCAATAGAGTTCATATGATTCTTAAAACGCGATATCGCATCTCATTTCTATGTTTCATGGTAAGATATAACATGATTTGCGAAGTGTCATGTATTCCTCGTCTACACTTCAAATGAATGTAAATGCGACACTTCCTTGCTAGGAAATAGCGTCTGCAGATGTCTAGGTATCGTAGCAATAGAGTTCTAATGCTTCTCATAACGCGATATCGCATCTCATTTCTATGTTTCATGGTAAGATGTAATATGATTTGCGAAGTGTTATGTATTCCTCGTCTACACTTCAAATGAATGTAAATGCGACACTTCCTTGCAAGGAAGTAGCGATTGCAGATGTCTACGTATCGAAGCAATAGAGTTCTTATGATTCATAAAACGCGATATCGCATCTCATTTCTATGTTTCATGGTAAGATATAATATGGTTTGCGAAGTGTCATGTATTCCTCGTCTACACTTCAAATGAATGTGAATGCGACACTTCCTCGCTAGGAAATAGCGTTTGCAGATGTCTACGTATCATAGCTACAGATTTCTAATGCTTCTTAAAACGCGATATCGCATCTCATTTCTATGTTTCATGGTAAGGTGTAATATGATTTGCGAAGTGTTATGTATTCCACGTCTACACTTCAAATGGATGTAAATGCGACACTTCCTTGCAAGGAAGTAGCGATTGCAGATGTCTACGTATCGAAGCAATAGAGTTCTTATGATTCTTAAAACGCGATATCGCATCTCATTTCTATGTTTCATGGTAAGATATAATATGATTTGCGAAGTGTCATGTATTCCTCGTCTGCACTTCAAATGAATGTGAATGCGACACTTCCTCGCTAGGAAATAGCGTTTGCAGATGTCTACGTATCGTAGCAATAGCTTTCTAATGCTTCTTAAAACGCGATATCGCATCTCATTTCTATGTTTCATGGTAAGATATAATATGATTTGCGAAGTGCTACGTTATCCTCGTCTACACTTCAAATGAATGTAAATGCGTCACTTCCTTGCAAAGAAATAGCGTTTGCAGATATCTACGTATCGTAGCAATAGGTATGTAATGCTTCATAAAACGCGATATCGCATCTCATTTCTACGTTTCATGGTAAGATATAATATGATTTGCGAAGTGTCATGCATTCCACGTCTACTATTCAAATGAGTGTAAATGCGACACTTCCTAGCAAGGAGATAGCGTTTGCAGATGTATACGTATCGTAGCCATAGATTTCAAATGCTTCTTAAAACGCGATATCGCATCTCATTTCTATGTTTCATGGTAAGATATAACATGATTTGCGAAGTGGCATGTATTCCTCGTCTACACTTCAAATGAATGTAAATGCGACACTTCCTTGCTAGGAAATAGCGTCTGCAGATGTCTAGGTATCGTAGCAATAGAGTTCATATGATTCCTAAAACGCGATATCGCATCTCATTTCTATGTTTCATGGTAAGATATAACATGATTTGCGAAGTGTTATGTATTCCTCGTCTACACTTCAAATGAATGTAAATGCGACACTTCCTTGCAAGGAAGTAGCGATTGCAGATGTCTACGTATCGGAGCAATAGAGTTCTTATGATTCTTAAAACGCGATATCGCATCTCATTTCTATGTTTCATGGTAAGATATAATATGATTTGTGAAGTGTTATGTATTCCTCGTCTACACTTCAAATGAATGTAAATGCGACTCTTCCTTGCAAGGAAATAGCGTTTGCAGATGTCTACGTATCGTAGCAATAGATATGTAATGCTTCTTAAAACGCGATATCGCATCTCATTTCTATGTTTCATGGTAAGATATAATATGATTTGCGAAGTGTTATGTATTCCTCGTCTACACTTCAAATGAATGTAAATGCGACACTTCCTTGCAAAGAAATAGCGTTTGCAGATGTCTACGTATCGTAGCAATAGATATGTAATGCTTCTTAAAACGCGATAACGCATCTCATTTCTATGTTTCATGGTAAGATATAATATGATTTGCGAAGTGTCATGTATTCCTCGTCTACACTTCAAATGAATGTAAATGCGACACTTCCTTGCTAGGAAATAGCGTCTGCAGATGTGTAGGTATCGTAGCAATACAGTTCTAATGCTTCTTATAACGCGATATCGCATCTCATTTCTATGTTTCATGGTAAGATATAATATGATTTGCGAAGTGTCATGTATTCCTCGTCTACACTTCAAATGAATGTGAATGCGACACTTCCTCGCTAGGAAATAGCGTTTGCAGATGTCTACGTATCGTAGCAATAAAGTTCATATGATACTTAAAACGCGATATCGCATCTCATTTCTATGTTTCATGGTAAGATATAACATGATTTGCGAAGTGTTATGTATTCCTCGTCTACACTTCAAATGAATGTGAATGCGACACCTCCTAGCAAGGAAATAGCGTTTGCAGATGTCTACGTATCGTAGCAATAGATATGTAATGCTTCTTAAAACGCGATATCGCATCTCATTTCTATGTTTCATGGTAAGATATAATATGATTTGTGAAGTGTCATGTATTCCTCGTCTACTATTCAAATGAGTGTAAATGCGACACTTCCTAACAAGGAAATAGCGTTTGCAGATGTCTACGTATCGTAGCTATAGATTTCTAATGCTTCTTAAAACGCGATATCGCATTTCATTTCTATGTTTCATGGTAAGATATAATATGATTTGCGAAGTGTCATGTATTCCTCGTCTACACTTCAAATGAATGTGAATGCGACACTTCCTCGCTAGGAAATAGCGTTTGTAGATGTCCACGTATCGTAGCAATAGAGTTCATATGATTCTTAAAACGCGATATCGCATCTCATTTCTATGTTTCATGGTAAGATATAACATGATTTGCGAAGTGTCATGTATTCCTCGTCTACACTTCAAATGAATGTAAATGCGACACTTCCTTGCTAGGAAATAGCGTCTGCAGATGTCTAGGTATCGTAGCAATAGAGTTCTAATGCTTCTCATAACGCGATATCGCATCTCATTTCTACGTTTCATGGTAAGATGTAATATGATTTGCGAAGTGTTATGTATTCCTCGTCTACACTTCAAATGAATATAAATGCGACACTTCCTTGCAAGGAAGTAGCGATTGCAGATGTCTACGTATCGAAGCAATAGAGTTCTTGTGATTCTTAAAACGCGATATCGCATCTTATTTCTATGTTTCATGGTAAGATATAATATGGTTTGCGAAGTTTCATGTATTCCTCGTCTACACTTCAAATGAATGTGAATGCGACACTTCTTCGCTAGGAAATAGCGTTTGCAGATGTCTACGTATCGTAGCAATAGAGTTCATATGATTCTTAAAACGCGATATCGCATCTCATTTCTATGTTTCATGGTAAGATATAACATGATTTGCGAAGTGTTATGTATTCCTCGTCTACACTTCAAATGAATGTGAATGCGATACTTCCTCACCAGAAAATAGCGTTTGCAGATGTCTACGTATCGTAGCAATAGCATTCTAATGCTTCTTAAAACGCGATATCGCATCACATTTCTATGTTTCATGGAAAGATATAATATGGTTTGTGAAGTGTTATGCATTCCTCGTCTACGATTCAAATGAATGTAAATGCGACACTTCCTTGCAAGGAAATAGCGTTTGCAGATGTCTACGTATCGTAGCAATAGAGTTCTTATGATTCTTAAAACGCGATATCGCATCTCATTTCTATGTTTCATGGTAAGATATAATATGATTTGCGAAGTGTTATGTATTCCTCGTCTACACATCAAATGAATGTAAATGCGACACTTCCTTGCAAGGAAATAGCGTTTGCTGATGTCTACGTATCGAAGCAATAGAGTTCAAATGCTTCTTAAAACGAGATATTGCATCTCATATCTATGTTTCATGATAAGATATAATATTCATTTTTGAAGTCTTATGCATTCCTCGTATGCGATTCAAATGAATGTAAATGCAACACTTCCTTGCAAGGAAATAGCGTTTGCAGTTGTCTACGTATCGTAGCAATAGAGTTCTTATGATTCTTAAAACGCGATATCGCATCTCATTTCTATTTTTCATGGTAAGATATAATATGATTTGTGAAGTGTTATGTATTCCTCGTCTACACTTCAAATGAATGTAAATGCGACACTTCCTTGCAAGGAAATAGCGTTTGCAGATGTCTGCGTATCGTAGCAATAGATATGTAATGCTTCTTAAAACGCGATATCGCATCTCATTTCTATGTTTCATGGTAAGATATAATATGATTTGCGAAGTGTTATGTATTCCTCGTCTACACTTCAAATGAATGTAAATGCGACACTTCCTTGCAAAGAAATAGCGTTTGCAGATGTCTACGTATCGTAGCAATAGATATGTAATGCTTCTTAAAACGCGATAACGCATCTCATTTCTATGTTTCATGGTAAGATATAATATGATTTGCGAAGTGTCATGTATTCCTCGTCTACACTTCAAATGAATGTAAATGCGACACTTCCTTGCTAGGAAATAGCGTCTGCAGATGTGTAGGTATCGTAGCAATACAGTTCTAATGCTTCTTATAACGCGATATCGCATCTCATTTCTATGTTTCATGGTAAGATATAATATGATTTGGGAAGTGTCATGTATTCCTCGTCTACACTTCAAATGAATGTGAATGCGACACTTCCTCGCTAGGAAATAGCGTTTGCAGATGTCTACGTATCGTAGCAATAAAGTTCATATGATACTTAAAACGCGATATCGCATCTCATTTCTATGTTTCATGGTAAGATATAACATGATTTGCGAAGTGTTATGTATTCCTCGTCTACACTTCAAATGAATGTGAATGCGACACTTCCTAGCAAGGAAATAGCGTTTGCAGATGTCTACGTATCGTAGCAATAGATATGTAATGCTTCTTAAAACGCGATATCGCATCTCATTTCTATGTTTCGTGGTAAGATATAATATGATTTGTGAAGTGTCATGTATTCCTCGTCTACTATTCAAATGAGTGTAAATGCGACACTTCCTAGCAAGGAAATAGCGTTTGCAGATGTCTACGTGTCGTAGCTACAGATTTCTAATGCTTCTTAAAACGCGATATCGCATCTCATTTCTATGTTTCATGGTAAGATCTAACATGATTTGCGAAGTGTTATGTATTCCTCGTCTACACTTCAAATGAATGTGAATGCGATACTTCCTCACCAGAAAATAGCGTTTGCAGATGTCTACGTATCGTAGCAATAGCATTCTAATGCTTCTTAAAACGCGATATCGCATCACATTTCTATGTTTCATGGAAAGATATAATATGGTTTGTGAAGTGTTATGCATTCCTCGTCTACGATTCAAATGAATGTAAATGCGACACTTCCTTGCAAGGAAATAGCGTTTGCAGATGTCTACGTATCGTAGCAATAGAGTTCTTATGATTCTTAAAACGCGATATCGCATCTCATTTCTATGTTTCATGGTAAGATATAATATGATTTGCGAAGTGTTATGTATTCCTCGTCTACACATCAAATGAATGTAAATGCGACACTTCCTTGCAAGGAAATAGCGTTTGCTGATGTCTACGTATCGAAGCAATAGAGTTCAAATGCTTCTTAAAACGAGATATTGCATCTCATATCTATGTTTCATGATAAGATATAATATTCATTTTTGAAGTCTTATGCATTCCTCGTATGCGATTCAAATGAATGTAAATGCAACACTTCCTTGCAAGGAAATAGCGTTTGCAGTTGTCTACGTATCGTAGCAATAGAGTTCTTATGATTCTTAAAACGCGATATCGCATCTCATTTCTATTTTTCATGGTAAGATATAATATGATTTGTGAAGTGTTATGTATTCCTCGTCTACACTTCAAATGAATGTAAATGCGACACTTCCTTGCAAGGAAATAGCGTTTGCAGATGTCTGCGTATCGTAGCAATAGATATGTAATGCTTCTTAAAACGCGATATCGCATCTCATTTCTATGTTTCATGGTAAGATATAATATGATTTGCGAAGTGTTATGTATTCCTCGTCTACACTTCAAATGAATGTAAATGCGACACTTCCTTGCAAAGAAATAGCGTTTGCAGATGTCTACGTATCGTAGCAATAGATATGTAATGCTTCTTAAAACGCGATAACGCATCTCATTTCTATGTTTCATGGTAAGATATAATATGATTTGCGAAGTGTCATGTATTCCTCGTCTACACTTCAAATGAATGTAAATGCGACACTTCCTTGCTAGGAAATAGCGTCTGCAGATGTGTAGGTATCGTAGCAATACAGTTCTAATGCTTCTTATAACGCGATATCGCATCTCATTTCTATGTTTCATGGTAAGATATAATATGATTTGGGAAGTGTCATGTATTCCTCGTCTACACTTCAAATGAATGTGAATGCGACACTTCCTCGCTAGGAAATAGCGTTTGCAGATGTCTACGTATCGTAGCAATAAAGTTCATATGATACTTAAAACGCGATATCGCATCTCATTTCTATGTTTCATGGTAAGATATAACATGATTTGCGAAGTGTTATGTATTCCTCGTCTACACTTCAAATGAATGTGAATGCGACACTTCCTAGCAAGGAAATAGCGTTTGCAGATGTCTACGTATCGTAGCAATAGATATGTAATGCTTCTTAAAACGCGATATCGCATCTCATTTCTATGTTTCGTGGTAAGATATAATATGATTTGTGAAGTGTCATGTATTCCTCGTCTACTATTCAAATGAGTGTAAATGCGACACTTCCTAGCAAGGAAATAGCGTTTGCAGATGTCTACGTGTCGTAGCTACAGATTTCTAATGCTTCTTAAAACGCGATATCGCATCTCATTTCTATGTTTCATGGTAAGATATAATATGATTTGCGAAGTGTCATGTATTCCTCGTCTACACTTCAAATGAATGTGAATGCGACACTTCCTCGCTAGGAAATAGCGTTTGTAGATGTCCACGTATCGTAGCAATAGAGTTCATATGATTCTTAAAACGCGATATCGCATCTCATTTCTATGTTTCATGGTAAGATATAACATGATTTGCGAAGTGTCATGTATTCCTCGTCTACACTTCAAATGAATGTAAATGCGACACTTCCTTGCTAGGAAATAGCGTCTGCAGATGTCTAGGTATCGTAGCAATAGAGTTCTAATGCTTCTCATAACGCGATATCGCATCTCATTTCTACGTTTCATGGTAAGATGTAATATGATTTGCGAAGTGTTATGTATTCCTCGTCTACACTTCAAATGAATATAAATGCGACACTTCCTTGCAAGGAAGTAGCGATTGCAGATGTCTACGTATCGAAGCAATAGAGTTCTTGTGATTCTTAAAACGCGATATCGCATCTCATTTCTATGTTTCATGGTAAGATATAATATGGTTTGCGAAGTTTCATGTATTCCTCGTCTACACTTCAAATGAATGTGAATGCGACACTTCCTCGCTAGGAAATAGCGTTTGCAGATGTCTACGTATCGTAGCAATAGAGTTCATATGATTCTTAAAACGCGATATCGCATCTCATTTCTATGTTTCATGGTAAGATATAACATGATTTGCGAAGTGTTATGTATTCCTCGTCTACACTTCAAATGAATGTGAATGCGATACTTCCTCACCAGAAAATAGCGTTTGCAGATGTCTACGTATCGTAGCAATAGCATTCTAATGCTTCTTAAAACGCGATATCGCATCACATTTCTATGTTTCATGGAAAGATATAATATGGTTTGTGAAGTGTTATGCATTCCTCGTCTACGATTCAAATGAATGTAAATGCGACACTTCCTTGCAAGGAAATAGCGTTTGCAGATGTCTACGTATCGTAGCAATAGAGTTCTTATGATTCTTAAAACGCGATATCGCATCTCATTTCTATGTTTCATGGTAAGATATAATATGATTTGCGAAGTGTTATGTATTCCTCGTCTACACATCAAATGAATGTAAATGCGACACTTCCTTGCAAGGAAATAGCGTTTGCTGATGTCTACGTATCGAAGCAATAGAGTTCAAATGCTTCTTAAAACGAGATATTGCATCTCATATCTATGTTTCATGATAAGATATAATATTCATTTTTGAAGTCTTATGCATTCCTCGTATGCGATTCAAATGAATGTAAATGCAACACTTCCTTGCAAGGAAATAGCGTTTGCAGTTGTCTACGTATCGTAGCAATAGAGTTCTTATGATTCTTAAAACGCGATATCGCATCTCATTTCTATTTTTCATGGTAAGATATAATATGATTTGTGAAGTGTTATGTATTCCTCGTCTACACTTCAAATGAATGTAAATGCGACACTTCCTTGCAAGGAAATAGCGTTTGCAGATGTCTGCGTATCGTAGCAATAGATATGTAATGCTTCTTAAAACGCGATATCGCATCTCATTTCTATGTTTCATGGTAAGATATAATATGATTTGCGAAGTGTTATGTATTCCTCGTCTACACTTCAAATGAATGTAAATGCGACACTTCCTTGCAAAGAAATAGCGTTTGCAGATGTCTACGTATCGTAGCAATAGATATGTAATGCTTCTTAAAACGCGATAACGCATCTCATTTCTATGTTTCATGGTAAGATATAATATGATTTGCGAAGTGTCATGTATTCCTCGTCTACACTTCAAATGAATGTAAATGCGACACTTCCTTGCTAGGAAATAGCGTCTGCAGATGTGTAGGTATCGTAGCAATACAGTTCTAATGCTTCTTATAACGCGATATCGCATCTCATTTCTATGTTTCATGGTAAGATATAATATGATTTGGGAAGTGTCATGTATTCCTCGTCTACACTTCAAATGAATGTGAATGCGACACTTCCTCGCTAGGAAATAGCGTTTGCAGATGTCTACGTATCGTAGCAATAAAGTTCATATGATACTTAAAACGCGATATCGCATCTCATTTCTATGTTTCATGGTAAGATATAACATGATTTGCGAAGTGTCATGTATTCCTCGTCTACACTTCAAATGAATGTGAATGCGACACTTCCTTGCTAGGAAATAGCGTCTGCAGATGTCTAGGTATCGTAGCAATAGATATGTAATGCTTCTTAAAACGCGATATCGCATCTCATTTCTATGTTTCATGGTAAGATATAATATGATTTGCGAAGTGTCATGTATTCCTCGTCTACTCTTCAAATGAATGTAAATGCGACACTTCCTTGCTAGGAAATAGCGTCTGCAGATGTCTAGGTATCGTAGCGATAGAGTTCTAATCCTTCTTAAAACGCGATATCGCACCTCATTTCTATGTTTCTTGGTAAGACATAATATGATTTGCGAAGTGTTATGTATTCCTCGTCTACATTTCAAATGAATGTAAATGCGACACTTCCTTGCAAAGAAATAGCGTTTGCAGATATCTACGTATCGTAGCAATAGATATGTAATGCTTCTTAAAACGCGATATCGCATCTCATTTCTATGTTTCATGGTAAGATATAATATGATTTGCGAGGTGTTATGTATTCCTTGTCTGCACTTCAAATGAATGTAAATGCGACTCTTCATTGCAAGGAAATAGCGTTTGCAGATGTCTACGTATCGTAGCAGTAGAGTTCTTATGATTCTTAAAACGCGATATCGCATCTCATTTCTATGTTTCATGGTAAGATATAACATGATTTCGAAGTGTCATGTATTCCTCGTCTACACTTCAAATGAATGTAAATGCGACACTTCCTTGCTAGGAAATAGCGTCTGCAGATGTCTAGGTATTGTAGTAATACAGTTCTAATGCTTCTTATAACGCGATATCGCATCTCATTTCTATGTTTCATGGTAAGGTGTAATATGATTTGCGAAGTGTTACGTATTCCACGTCTACACTTCAAATGGATGTAAATGCGACACTTCCTTGCAGGGAAGTAGCGATTGCAGATGTCTACGTATCGAAGCAATAGAGTTCTTATGATTCTTAAAACGCGATATCGCATCTCATTTCTATGTTTCATGGTAAGATATAATATGATTTGCGAAGTGTCATGTATTCCTCGTCTACACTTCAAATGAATGTGAATGCGACACTTCCTCGCTAGGAAATAGCGTTTGCAGATGTCTACGTATCGTAGCAATAGTGTTCTAATGCTTCTTAAAACGAGATATCGCATCTCATTTCTATGTTTCATGGTAAGATATAATATGATTTGCGAAGTGTTATGTATTCCTCGTCTACACATCAAATGAATGTAAATGCGACACTTCCTTGCAAGGAAATAGCGTTTGCTGATGTCTACGTATCGAAGCAATAGAGTTCAAATGCTTCTTAAAACGAGATATTGCATCTCATATCTATGTTTCATGATAAGATATAATATTCATTTTTGAAGTCTTATGCATTCCTCGTATGCGATTCAAATGAATGTAAATGCAACACTTCCTTGCAAGGAAATAGCGTTTGCAGTTGTCTACGTATCGTAGCAATAGAGTTCTTATGATTCTTAAAACGCGATATCGCATCTCATTTCTATGTTTCATGGTAAGATATAATATGATTTGTGAAGTGTTATGTATTCCTCGTCTACACTTCAAATGAATGTAAATGCGACACTTCCTTGCAAGGAAATAGCGTTTGCAGATGTCTACGTATCGTAGCAATAGATATGTAATGCTTCTTAAAACGCGATATCGCATCTCATTTCTATGTTTCATGGTAAGATATAATATGATTTGCGAAGTGTTATGTATTCCTCGTCTACACTTCAAACGAATGTAAATGCGACACTTCCTTGCAAAGAAATAGCGTTTGCAGATATCTACGTATCGTAGCAATAGATATGTAATGCTTCTTAAAACGCGATATCGCATCTCATTTCTATGTTTCATGGTAAGATATAATATGATTTGCGAAGTGTCATGTATTCCTCGTCTACACTTCAAATGAATGTAAATGCGACACTTCCTTGCTAGGAAATAGCGTCTGCAGATGTCTAGGTATCGTAGCAATAGAGTTCTAATGCTTCTCATAACGCGATATCGCATCTCATTTCTACGTTTCATGGTAAGATGTAATATGATTTGCGAAGTGTTATGTATTCCTCGTCTACACTTCAAATGAATGTAAATGCGACACTTCCTTGCAAGGAAGTAGCGATTGCAGATGTCTACGTATCGAAGCAATAGAGTTCTTATGATTCTTAAAACGCGATATCGCATCTCATTTCTATGTTTCATAGTAAGATATAATATGATTTGCGAAGTGTCATGTATTCCTCGTCTACACTTCAAATGAATATAAATGCGACACTTCCTTGCAAGGAAGTAGCGATTGCAGATGTCTACGTATCGAAGCAATAGAGTTCTTGTGATTCTTAAAACGCGATATCGCATCTCATTTCTATGTTTCATGGTAAGATATAATATGGTTTGCGAAGTTTCATGTATTCCTCGTCTACACTTCAAATGAATGTGCATGCGACACTTCCTCGCTAGGAAATAGCGTTTGCAGATGTCTACGTATCGTAGCAATAGATATGTAATGCTTCTTAAAACGCGATAACGCATCTCATTTCTATGTCTCATGGTAAGATATAATATGATTTGCGAAGTGTCATGTATTCCTCGTCTACACTTCAAATGAATGTAAATGCGACACTTCCTTGCTAGGAAATAGCGTCTGCAGATGTCTAGGTATCGTAGCAATACAGTTCTAATACTTCTTATAACGCGATATCGCATCTCATTTCTATGTTTCTTGGTAAGGTGTAATATGATTTGCGAAGTGTTATGTATTCCACGTCTACACTTCAAATGTATGTAAATGCGACACTTCCTTGCAAGGAAATAGCGTTTGCAGATGTCTACCTATCGTAGCAATAGATATGTAATGCTTCTTGAAACGCGATATCGCATCACATTTCTATGTTTCATGGTAAGATATAATATGATTTGCGAAGTGTTATGTATTCCTCGTCTACACTTCAAATGAATGTAAATGCGACACTTCCTTGCAAGGAAATAGCGTTTGCAGATGTCTACCTATCGTAGCAATAGAGTTCTAATGCTTCTTAAAGCGCGATATCGCATCTCATTTCTACGTTTCATGGTAAGATGTAACATGATTTGCGAAGTGTTATGTATTCCTCGTCTACACTTCAAATGAATGTAAATGCGACACTTCTTTGCTAGGAAACAGCATCTGCAGATGTCTAGGTATCGTAGCAATAGCTTTCTAATGCTTCTTAAAACGCGATATCGCATCTCATTTCCATGTTTCATGGTAAGATATAATATGATTTGCGAGGTGTTATGTATTCCTTGTCTGCACTTCAAATGAATGTAAATGCGACTCTTCATTGCAAGGAAATAGCGATTGCAGATGTCTACGTATCGTAGCAATAGATATGTAATGCTTCTTAAAACGCGATATCGCATCTCATTTCTATGTTTCATGGTAAGATATAACATGATTTGCGAAGTGTCATGTATTCCTCGTCTACACTTCAAATGAATGTAAATGCGACACTTCCTTGCTAGGAAATAGCGTCTGCAGATGTCTAGGTATCGTAGCAATACAGTTCTAATGCTTCTTATAACGCGATATCGCATCTCATTTCTATGTTTCATGGTAAGGTGTAATATGATTTGCGAAGTGTTATGTATTCCACGTCTACACTTCAAATGGATGTAAATGCGACACTTCCTTGCAAGGAAGTAGCGATTGCAGATGTCTACGTATCGAAGCAATAGAGTTCTTATGATTCTTAAAACGCGATATCGCATCTCATTTCTATGTTTCATGGTAAGATATAATATGATTTGCGAAGTGTCATGTATTCCTCGTCTACACTTCAAATGAATGTGAATGCGACACTTCCTCCCTAGGAAATAGCGTTTGCAGATGTCTACGTATCGTAGCAATAGAGTTCATATGATTCTTAAAACGCGATATCGCACCTCATTTCAATGTTTCATGGTAAGATATAACATGATTTGCGAAGTGTTATGTATTCCTCGTCTACACTTCAAATGAATGTGAATGCGATACTTCCTCGCTAGGAAATAGCGTATGCAGATGTCTACGTATCGTAGCAATAGCTTTCTAATGCTTCTTAAATCGCGATATCGCATCACATTTCTATGTTTCATGGTAAGATATAGTATGATTTGCGAAGTGTTATGTATTCCTCGTCTACACTTCAAATGAATGTAAATGCGACACTTCCTTGCAAGGAAATAGCGTTTGCAGTTGTCTACCTATCGTAGCAATAGTGTTCTAATGCTTCTTAAAACGAGATATCGCATCTCATTTCTATGTTTCATGGTAAGATATAATATGATTTGCGAAGTGTTATGTATTCCTCGTCTACACATCAAATGAATGTAAATGCGACACTTCTTTGCTAGGAAACAGCATCTGCAGATGTCTAGGTATCGTAGCAATAGCTTTCTAATGCTTCTTAAAACGCGATATCGCATCTCATTTCTATGTTTCATGGTAAGATATAATATGATTTGCGAAGTGTCATGTATTCCTAGTCTACACTTCAAATGAATGTGAATGCGACACTTCCTCGCTAGGAAATAGCGTTTGCAGATGTCTACGTATCGTAGCAATAGATTTCATATGATTCTTAAAACGCGATATCGCATCTCATTTCTATGTTTCATGGTAAGATATAATATGATTTGCGAAGTGTTATGTATTCCTCGTCTACACTTCAAATGAATGTAAATGCGACACTTCCTTGCAAGGAAATAGCGTTTGCAGATGTCTACCTATCGTAGCAATAGAGTTCTAATGCTTCTTAAAGCGCGATATCGCATCTCATTTCTATGTTTCATGGTAAGATATAATATGATTTGCGAACTGTTATGTATTCCTCGTCTACACTTCAAATGAATGTAAATGCGACACTTCCTTGCTAGGAAATAGCGTCTGCAGATGTCTAGGTATCGTAGCAATAGCTTTCTAATGCTTCTTAAAACGCGATATCGCATCTCATTTCCATGTTTCATGGTAAGATATAATATGATTTGCGAGGTGTTATGTATTCCTTGTCTGCACTTCAAATGAATGTAAATGCGACTCTTCATTGCAAGGAAATAGCGATTGCAGATGTCTACGTATCGTAGCAATAGATATGTAATGCTTCTTAAAACGCGATATCGCATCTCATTTCTATGTTTCATGGTAAGATATAACATGATTTGCGAAGTGTTATGTATTCCTCGTCTACACTTCAAATGAATGTGAATGCGATACTTCCTCACTAGGAAATAGCGCTTGCAGATGTCTACGTGTAGTAGCAATAGACATGTAATGCTTCTTAAAACGCGATATCGCATCTCATTTCTACGTTTCATGGTAAGATATAATATGAGTTGCGAAGTGTCATGTATTCCCCGACTACTATTCAAATGAGTGTAAATGCGACACTTCCTAGCAAGGAGATAGCGTTTGCAGATGTCTACGTATCGTAGCCATAGATTTCAAATGCTTCTTAAAACGCGATATCGCATCTCATTTCTATGTTTCATGGTAAGATATAATATGATTTGCGAAGAGTTATGTATTCCTCGCCTACACTTCAAATGAATGTAAATGCGACACTTCCTTGCAAAGAAATAGCGTTTGCAGATGTCTACGTTTCGTAGCAATAGATATGTAATGCTTCTTAAAACGCGATAACGCATCTCATTTCTATGTTTCATGGTAAGATATAATATGATTTGCGAAGTGTCATGTATTCCTCGTCTACACTTCAAATGAATGTAAATGCGACACTTCCTTGCTAGGAAATAGCGTCTGCAGATGTCTAGGTATCGTAGCAATACAGTTCTAATGCTTCTTATAACGCGATATCGCATCTCATTTCTATGTTTCTTGGTAAGGTGTAATATGATTTGCGAAGTGTTATGTATTCCATGTCTACACTTCAAATGGATGTAAATGCGACACTTCCTTGCAAGGAAGTAGCGATTGCAGATGTCTACGTATCGAAGCAATAGAGTTCTTATGATTCTTAAAACGCGATATCGCATCTCATTTCTATGTTTCATGGTAAGATATAATATGATTTGCGAAGTGTCATGTATTCCTCGTCTACACTTCAAATGAATGTGAATGCGACACTCCCTCGCTAGGAAATAGCGTTTGCAGATGTCTACGTATCGTAGCAATAAAGTTCATATGATACTTAAAACGCGATATCGCATCTCATTTCTATGTTTCATGGTAAGATATAACATGATTTGCGAAGTGTTATGTATTCCTCGTCTACACTTCAAATGAATGTGAATGCGATACTTCCTCGCTAGGAAATAGCGTATGCAGATGTCTACGTATCGTAGCAATAGCTTTCTAATGCTTCTTAAAACGCGACATCGCATCTCATTTCTATGTTTCATGGTAAGATATAATATGATTTGCGAAGTGCTACGTATTCCTCGTCTACACTTCAAATGAATGTAAATGCGACACTTCCTTGCAAAGAAATAGCGTTTGCAGATATCTACGTATCGTAGCAATAGGTATGTAATGCTTCTTAAAACGCGATATCGCATCTCATTTCTACGTTTCATGGTAAGATATAATATGATTTGCGAAGTGTCATGTATTCCTCGTCTACTATTCAAATGAGTGTAAATGCGACACTTCCTAGCAAGGAAATAGCGTTTGCAGATGTCTGCGTATCGTAGCAATAGAGTTCTAATGCTTCTTATAACGCGATATCGCATCTCATTTCTATGTTTCATGGTAAGATGTAATATGATTTGCGAAGTGTTATGTATTCCTCGTCTACACTTCAAATGAATGTAAATGCGACACTTCCTTGCAAGGAAGTAGCGATTGCAGATGTCTACGTATCGAAGCAATAGAGTTCTTATGATTCTTAAAACGCGATATCGCATCTCATTTCTATGTTTCATGGTAAGATATAATATGGTTTGCGAAGTGTCATGTATTCCTCGTCTACACTTCAAATGAATGTGAATGCGACACTTCCTCGCTAGGAAATAGCGTTTGCAGATGTCTACGTATCGTAGCAATAGAGTTCATATGATTCTTAAAACGCGATATCGCATCTCATTTCTACGTTTCATGGTAAGATATAATATGAGTTGCGAAGTGTCATGTATTCCCCGTCTACTATTCAAATGAGTGTAAATGCGACACTTCCTAGCAAGGAGATAGCGTTTGCAGATGTCTACGTATCGTAGCCATAGATTTCAAATGCTTCTTAAAACGCGATATCGCATCTCATTTCTATGTTTCATGGTAAGATATAATATGATTTGCGAAGAGTTATGTATTCCTCGCCTACACTTCAAATGAATGTAAATGCGACACTTCCTTGCAAAGAAATAGCGTTTGCAGATGTCTACGTATAGTAGCAATAGATATGTAATGCTTCTTAAAACGCGATATCGCATCTCATTTCTGCGTTTCATGGTAAGATATAATATGATTTGCGAAGTGTCATGTATTCCTCGTCTACTATTCAAATGAGTGTAAATGCGACACTTTCTAGCAAGGAAATAGCGTTAGCAGATGTCTACGTATCGTAGCTATAGTTTTCTAATGCTTCTTAAAACGCGATATCGCATCTCATTTCTATGTTTCATGGTAAGATGTAATATCATTTGCGAAGTGTTATGTATTCCTCGTCTACACTTCAAATGAATGTAAATGCGACACTTCCTTGCAAGGAAGTAGCGATTGCAGATGTCTACGTATCGAAGCAATAGAGTTCTTATGATTCTTAAAACGCGATATCGCATCTCATTTCTATGTTTCATGGTAAGATATAACATGATTTGCGAAGTGTCATGTATTCCTCGTCTACACTTAAAATGAATGTAAATGCGACACTTCCTTGCTAGGAAATAGCGTCTGCAGACGTCTAGGTATCGTAGCAATAGAGTTCTAATGCTTCTTATAACGCGATATCGCATCTCATTTCTATGTTTCATGGTAAGATGTAATATGATTTGCGAAGTGTTATGTATTCCTCGTCTACACTTCAAATGAATGTGAATGCGATACTTCCTCACTAGGAAATAGCGCTTGCAGATGTCTACGTGTAGTAGCAATAGACATGTAATGCTTCTTAAAACGCGATATCGCATCTCATTTCTACGTTTCATGGTAAGATATAATATGATTTGCGAAGTGTCATGTATTCCTCGTCTACTATTCAAATGAGTGTAAATGCGACACTTCCTTGCTAGGAAATAGCGTCTGCAGATGTCTAGGTATCGTAGCAATAGAGTTATAATGCTTCTTATAACGCGATATCGCATCTCATTTCTATGTTTCATGGTAAGATGTAATATGATTTGCGATGTGTTATGTATTCCTCGTCTACACTTCAAATGAATGTAAATGCGACACTTCCTTGCAAGGAAGTAGCGATTGCAGATGTCTAGGTATCGTAGCAATAGAGTTCTAATGCTTCTTATAACGCGATATCGCATCTGATTTCTATGTTTCATGGTAAGATGTAATATGATTTGCGAAGTGTTATGTATTCCTCGTCTACACTTCAAATGAATGTAAATGCGACACTTCCTTGCAAGGAAGTAGCGATTGCAGATGTCTACGTATCGAAGCAATAGAGTTCTAATGCTTCTTGAAACGCGATATCGCATCTCATTTCTATGTTTCATGGTAAGATATAACATGATTTGCGAAGTGTCATGTATTCCTCGTCTACACTTCAAATGAATGTAAATGCGACACTTCCTTGCTAGGAAATAGCGTCTGCAGATGTCTAGGTATCGTAGCAATAGAGTTCTAATGCTTCTCATAACGCGATATCGCATCTCATTTCTACGTTTCATGGTAAGATGTAATATGATTTGCGAAGTGTTATGTATTCCTCGTCCACACTTCAAATGAATGTAAATGCGACACTTCCTTGCAAGGAAGTAGCGATTGCAGATGTCTACGTATCGAAGCAATGGAGTTCTTATGATTCTTAAAACGCGATATCGCATCTCATTTCTATGTTTCATGTTAAGATATAATATGGTTTGCGAAGTGTCATGTATTCCTAGTCTACACTTCAAATGAATGTGAATGCGACACTTCCTCGCTAGGAAATAGCGTTTGCAGATGTCTACGTATCGTAGCAATAGAGTTCATATGATTCTTAAAACGCGATATCGCATCTCATTTTTATGTTTCATGGTAAGATATAACATGATTTGCGAAGTGTTATGTATTCCTCGTCTACACGTCAAATGAATGTGAATGCGATACTTCCTCACTAGAAAATAGCGTTTGCAGATGTCTACGTATCGTAGCAATAGCTTTCTAATGCTTCTTAAAACGCGATATCGCATCACATTTCTATGTTTCATGGAAAGATATAATATGATTTGCGAAGTGTTATGCATTCCTCGTCTACGATTCAAATGAATGTAAATGCGACACTTACTTGCAAGGAAATAGCGTTTGCAGATGTCTACGTATCGTAGCAATAGAGTTCTTATGATTCTTAAAACGCGATATCGCATCTCATTTCTATGTTTCATGGCAAGATATAATATGATTTGCGAAGTGTCATGTATTCCTCGTCTACACTTCAAATGAATGTGAATGCGACACTTCCTCGCTAGGAAATAGCGTTTGCAGATGTCTACGTATCGTAGCAAAAGAGTTCATATGATTCTTAAAACGCGATATCGCATCTCATTTCCATGTTTCATGGTAAGATATAATATGATTTGCGAGGTGTTATGTATTCCTTGTCTGCACTTCAAATGAATGTAAATGCAACTCTTCATTGCAAGGAAATAGCGATTGCAGATGTCTACGTATCGTAGCAATAGATATGTAATGCTTCTTAAAACGCGATATCGCATCTCATTTCTATGTTTCATGGTAAGATATAACATGATTTGCGAAGTGCCATGTATTCCTCGTCTACACTTCAAATGAATGTAAATGCGACACTTCCTTGCTAGGAAATAGCGTCTGCAGATGTCTAGGTATCGTAGCAATACAGTTCTAATGCTTCTTATAACGCGATATCGCATCTCATTTCTATGTTTCATGGTAAGGTGTAATATGATTTGCGAAGTGTCATGTATTCCTCGTCTACACTTCAAATGAATGTGAATGCGACACTTCCTTGCAAGGAAGTAGCGATTGCAGATGTCTACGTATCGAAGCAATAGAGTTCTAATGCTTCTTGAAACGCGATATCGCATCTCATTTCTATGTTTCATGGTAAGATGTAATATGATTTGCTAAGTGTTATGTATTCCTCGTCTACACTTCAAATGAATGTAAATGCGACACTTCCTTGCAAGGAAATAGCGTTTGCAGATGTCTACGTATCGTAGCAATAGAGTTCTTATGATTCTTAAAACGCGATATCGCATCTCATTTCTATGTTTCATGGTAAGATATAATATGATTTGCGAAGTGTCATGTATTCCTTGTCTACACTTCAAATGAATGTGAATGCGACACTTGCTCGCTAGGAAATAGCGTTTGCAGATGTCTACGTATCGTAGCAATAGAGTTCATATGATTCTTAAAACGCGATATCGCATCTCATTTCTATGTTTCATGGTAAGATATAACATGATTTGCGAGGTGTTATGTATTCCTTGTCTGCACTTCAAATGAATGTAAATGCAACTCTTCATTGCAAGGAAATAGCGATTGCAGATGTCTACGTATCGTAGCAATAGATATGTAATGCTTCTTAAAACGCGATATCGCATCTCATTTCTATGTTTCATGGTAAGATATAACATGATTTGCGAAGTGCCATGTATTCCTCGTCTACACTTCAAATGAATGTAAATGCGACACTTCCTTGCTAGGAAATAGCGTCTGCAGATGTCTAGGTATCGTAGCAATACAGTTCTAATGCTTCTTATAACGCGATATCGCATCTCATTTCTATGTTTCATGGTAAGGTGTAATATGATTTGCGAAGTGTCATGTATTCCTCGTCTACACTTCAAATGAATGTGAATGCGACACTTCCTTGCAAGGAAGTAGCGATTGCAGATGTCTACGTATCGAAGCAATAGAGTTCTAATGCTTCTTGAAACGCGATATCGCATCTCATTTCTATGTTTCATGGTAAGATGTAATATGATTTGCTAAGTGTTATGTATTCCTCGTCTACACTTCAAATGAATGTAAATGCGACACTTCCTTGCAAGGAAATAGCGTTTGCAGATGTCTACGTATCGTAGCAATAGAGTTCTTATGATTCTTAAAACGCGATATCGCATCTCATTTCTATGTTTCATGGTAAGATATAATATGATTTGCGAAGTGTCATGTATTCCTTGTCTACACTTCAAATGAATGTGAATGCGACACTTGCTCGCTAGGAAATAGCGTTTGCAGATGTCTACGTATCGTAGCAATAGAGTTCATATGATTCTTAAAACGCGATATCGCATCTCATTTCTATGTTTCATGGTAAGATATAACATGATTTGCGAAGTGTCATGTATTCCTCGTCTACACTTCAAATGAATGTAAATGCGACACTTCCTTCCTAGGATATAGCGTCTGCAGATGTTTAGGTATCGTAGCAATAGAGTTCTAATGCTTCTTATAACGCGATATCGCATCTCATTTCCATGTTTCATGGTAAGATATAATATGATTTGCGAAGTGTTATGTATTCCTCGTCTACACTTCAAATGAATGTAAATGCGACACTTCCTTGCAAGGAAGTAGCGATTGCAGATGTCTACGTATCGAAGCAATAGAGTTCTTATGACTCTTAGAACGCGATATCGCATCTCATTTCTATGTTTCATGGTAAGATATAATTTGGTTTGCGAAGTGTCATGTATTCCTCGTCTACACTTCAATTGAATGTGAATGCGACACTTCCTCGCTAGGAAATAGCGTTTGCAGATGTCTACGTATCGTAGCAATAGAGTTCATATGATTCTTAAAACGCGATATCGCATCTCATTTCTATGTTTCATGGTAAGATATAACATGATTTGCGAAGTGTTACGTATTCCTCGTCTACACTTCAAATGAATGTGAATGCGATACTTCCTCACTAGAAAATAGCGTTTGCAGATGTCTACGTATCGTAGCAATAGATTTCTAATGCTTCTTAAAACGCGATATCGCATCTCATTTCTATATTTCATGGTAAGATATAATATGATTTGCGAAGTGTTATGCATTCCTCGTCTACGATTCAAATGAATGTAAATGCGACACTTCCTTGCAAGGAAATAGCGTTTGCAGATGTCTATGTATCGTAGCAATAGGGTTCTTATGATTCTTAAAACGCGATATCGCATCTCATTTCTATGTTTCATGGTAAGATATAATATGATTTGCGAAGTGTCATGTATTCCTCGTCTACACTTCAAATGAATGTGAATGCGACACTTCCTCGCTAGGAAATAGCGTTTGCAGATGTCTACGCATCGTAGCAATAGAGTTCATATGATTCTTAAAACGCGATATCGCATCTCATTCCTATGTATCATGGTAAGATATAATATGATTTGCGAAGTGTCATTTATTCCTCGTCTACACTTCAAATGAATGTAAATGCGACACTTCCTTGCTAGGAAATAGCGTCCGCAGATGTCTAGGTATCGTAGCAATAGAGTTCATATGATTCTTAAAACGCGATATCGCATCTCATTTCTATGTTTCATGGTAAGATGTAATATGATTTGCGAAGTGTTATGTATTCCTCCTCTACACTTCAAATGAATGTAAATGCGACACTTCCTTGCAAGGAAGTAGCGATTGCAGATGTCTACGTATCGAAGCAATAGAGTTCTTATGATTCTTAAAACGCGATATCGCATCTCATTTCTATGTTTCATGGTAAGATATAATATGGTTTGCGAAGTGTGATGTATTCCTCGTCAACACTTCAAATGAATGTAAATGCGACACTTCCTTGCTAGGAAATAGCGTCTGCAGATGTCTAGGTATCGTAGCAATAGAGTTCTAATGCTTCTTGAAACGCGATAACGCATCTCATTTCTATGTTTCATGGTAAGATGTAATATGATTTGCTAAGTGTTATGTATTCCTCGTCTACACTTCAAATGTATGTAAATGCGACACTTCCTTGCAAGGAAGTAGCGATTGCAGATGTTTACGTATCGAAGCAATGGAGTTCAAATGCTTCTTAAAACGAGATATTGCATCTCATATCTATGTTTCATGATGAGATATAATATACATTGCGAAGTGTTATGCATTCCTCGTCTACGATTCAAATGAATGTAAATGCGACACTTCCTTGCTAGGAAATAGCGTTTGCAGATGTTTACCTATCAAAGCAATAGAGTTCTAATGCTTCTTAAAACGCGATATCGCATCTCATTTCTATGTTTCATGGTAAGATATAATATGATTTGCGAAGTGTTATGTATTCCTTGTCTGCACTTCAAATGAATGTAAATGAGACACTTCCTTGCAAGGAAATAGCGTTTGCAGAGGTCTACGTATCGTAGCAATAGAGTTCTCATGATTCTTAAAACGCAATATCGCATCTCATTTCTATGTTTCATGGTAAGATATAATATGATTTGCGAAGTGTTATGTATTCCTCGTCTACGATTCAAATGAATGTAAATGCGACACTTCCTTGCAAGGATATAGCGTTTGCAGATGTCTACGTATCGTAGCAATAGAGTTCATATGATTCTTAAAACGCGATATCGCATCCCATTTCTATGTTTCATGGTAAGATATAACATGATTTGCGAAGTGTTATGTATTCCTCGTCAACACTTCAAATGAATGTGAATGCGATACTTCCTCGCTAGGAAATAGCGTTTGCAGATGTCTACGTATCGTAGCAATAGCTTTCTAATGCTTCTTAAAACGCAATATCGCATCTCATTTCTACGTTTCATGATAAGATATAATATGATTTGCGATGTGTTATGTATACCTCGTCTACACTTCAAATGAATGTAAATGCGACACTTCCTCGCTAGGAAATAGCGTTTGCAGATGTCTACGTATCGTAGCAATAGATTTCTAATGCTTCTTAAAACGCGATATCGCATCTCATTTCTATATTTCATGGTAAGATATAATATGAGTTGCGAAGTGTTATGCATTCCTCGTCTACGATTCAAATGAATGTAAATGCGACACTTCCTTGCAAGGAAATAGCGTTTGCAGATGTCTATGTATCGTAGCAATAGGGTTCTTATGATTCTTAAAACGCGATATCGCATCTCATTTCTATGTTTCATGGTAAGATATAATATGATTTGCGAAGTGTCATGTATTCCTCGTCTACACTTCAAATGAATGTGAATGCGACACTTCCTCGCTAGGAAATAGCGTTTGCAGATGTCTACGTATCGTAGCAATAGCTTTCTAATGCTTCTTAAAACGCAATATCGCATCTCATTTCTACGTTTCATGATAAGATATAATATGATTTGCGATGTGTTATGTATTCCTCGTCTACACTTCAAATGAATGTGAATGCGACACTTCCTCGCTAGGAAATAGCGTTTGCAGATGTCTACGTATCGTAGCAATAGATTTATAATGCTTCTTAAAACGCGATATCGCATCTCATTTCTATATTTCATGGTAAGATATAATATGATTTGCGAAGTGTTATGCATTCCTCGTCTACGATTCAAATGAATGTAAATGCGACACTTCCTTGCAAGGAAATAGCGTTTGCAGATGTCTATGTATCGTAGCAATAGGGTTCTTATGATTCTTAAAACGCGATATCGCATCTCATTTCTATGTTTCATGGTAAGATATAATATGATTTGCGAAGTGTCATGTATTCCTCGTCTACACTTCAAATGAATGTGAATGCGACACTTCCTCGCTAGGAAATAGCGTTTGCAGATGTCTACGCATCGTAGCAATAGAGTTCATATGATTCTTAAAACGCGATATCGCATCTCATTCCTATGTATCATGGTAAGATATAATATGATTTGCGAAGTGTCATGTATTCCTCGTCTACACTTCAAATGAATGTAAATGCGACACTTCCTTGCTAGGAAATAGCGTCCGCAGATGTCTAGGTATCGTAGCAATAGAGTTCTAATGCTTCTTAAAACGCGATATCGCATCTCATTTCTATGTTTCATGGTAAGATGTAATATGATTTGCGAAGTGTTATGTATTCCTCGTCTACACTTCAAATGAATGTAAATGCGACACTTCCTTGCTAGGAAATAGCGTCTGCAGATGTCTAGGTATCGTAGCAATAGAGTTCTAATGCTTCTTGAAACGCGATATCGCATCTCATTTCTATGTTTCATGGTAAGATGTAATGTGATTTGCGAAGTGTTATGTATTCCTCGTCTACACTTCAAATGAATGTAAATGCGACACTTCCTTTCAAGGAAGTAGCGATAGCAGATGTCTACGTATCGAAGCAATAGAGTTCAAATGCTTCTTAAAACGAGATATTGCATCTCATATCTATGTTTCATGATAAGATATAATATACATTGCGAAGTGTTATGCATTCCTCGTCTACGATTCAAATGAATGTAAATGCGACACTTCCTTGCAAGGAAATAGCGTTTGCAGATGTCTACGTATCGTAGCAATAGAGTTTATGTGATCCTTAAAACGCGATATCGCATCTCATTTCTATGTTTCATGGTAAGATATAATATGATTTGCGAAGTGTCATGTATTCCTCGTCTACACTTCAAATGAATGTGAATGCGACACTTCCTCGCTAGGAAATAGCGTTTGCAGATGTCTACGTATCGTAGCAATAGAGTTCATATGATCCTTAAAACGCGATATCGCATCTCATTCCTATGTTTCATGGTAAGATATAATATGATGTGCGAAGTGTCATGTATTCCTCGTCTACACTTCAAATGAATGTAAATGCGACACTTCCTTGCTAGGAAATAGCGTCTGCAGATGTCTAGGTATCGTAGCAATAGAGTTCATGTGATTCTTAAAACGCGATATCGCATCTCATTTCTATGTTTCATGGTAAGATATAATACGATTTGCGAAGTGTCATGTATTCCTCGTCTACACTTCAAATGAATGTAAATGCGACACTTCCCTGCTAGGAGATAGCGTCTGCTGATGTCTAGGTATCGTAGCAATAGAGTTCTAATGCTTCTTAAAACGCGATATCGCATCTCATTTCTATGTTTCATGGTAAGATGTAATATGATTTGCGAAGTGTTATGTATTCCTCGTCTACACTTCAAATGAATGTAAATGCGACACTTCCTTGCTAGGAAATAGCGTCTGCAGATGTCTAGGTATCGTAGCAATAGAGTTCTAATGCTTCTTGAAACGCGATATCGCATCTCATTTCTATGTTTCATGGTAAGATGTAATGTGATTTGCGAAGTGTTATGTATTCCTCGTCTACACTTCAAATGAATGTAAATGCGACACTTCCTTTCAAGGAAGTAGCGATTGCAGATGTCTACGTATCGAAGCAATAGAGTTCAAATGCTTCTTAAAACGAGATATTGCATCTCATATCTATGTTTCATGATAAGATATAATATACATTGCGAAGTGTTATGCATTCCTCGTCTACGATTCAAATGAATGTAAATGCGGCACTTCCTTGCAAGGAAATAGCGTTTGCAGATATCTACGTATCGTAGCATTAGAGTTCATGTGATTCTTAAAACGCGATATCGCATCTCATTTCTATGTTTCATGGTAAGATATAATATGATTTGCGAAGTGTCATGTATTCCTCGTCTACACTTCAAATGAATGTGAATGCGACACTTCCTCGCTAGGAAATAGCGTTTGCAGATGTCTACGTATCGTAGCAATAGAGTTCATATGATCCTTAAAACGCGATATCGCATCTCATTCCTATGTTTCATGGTAAGATATAATATGATTTGCGAAGTGTCATGTATTCCTCGTCCACACTTCAAATGAATGTAAATGCGACACTTCCTTGCTAGGAAATAGCGTCTGCAGATGTCTAGGTATCGTAGCAATAGAGTTCTAATGCTTCTTGAAACGCGATATCGCATCTCATTTCTATGTTTCATGGTAAGATGTAATGTGATTTGCGAAGTGTTATGTATTCCTCGTCTACACTTCAAATGAATGTAAATGCGACACTTCCTTTCAAGGAAGTAGCGATTGCAGATGTCTACGTATCGAAGCAATAGAGTTCAAATGCTTCTTAAAACGAGATATTGCATCTCATATCTATGTTTCATGATAAGATATAATATACATTGCGAAGTGTTATGCATTCCTCGTCTACGATTCAAATGAATGTAAATGCGACACTTCCTTGCAAGGAAATAGCGTTTGCAGATATCTACGTATCGTAGCATTAGAGTTCATGTGATTCTTAAAACGCGATATCGCATCTCATTTCTATGTTTCATGGTAAGATATAATATGATTTGCGAAGTGTCATGTATTCCTCGTCTACACTTCAAATGAATGTGAATGCGACACTTCCTCGCTAGGAAATAGCGTTTGCAGATGTCTACGTATCGTAGCAATAGAGTTCATATGATCCTTAAAACGCGATATCGCATCTCATTCCTATGTTTCATGGTAAGATATAATATGATGTGCGAAGTGTCATGTATTCCTCGTCTACACTTCAAATGAATGTAAATGCGACACTTCCTTGCTAGGAAATAGCGTCTGCAGATGTCTAGGTATCGTAGCAATAGAGTTCATGTGATTCTTAAAACGCGATATCGCATCTCATTTCTATGTTTCATGGTAAGATATAATACGATTTGCGAAGTGTCATGTATTCCTCGTCTACACTTCAAATGAATGTAAATGCGACACTTCCCTGCTAGGAGATAGCGTCTGCTGATGTCTAGGTATCGTAGCAATAGAGTTCTAATGCTTCTTAAAACGCGATATCGCATCTCATTTCTATGTTTCATGGTAAGATGTAATATGATTTGCGAAGTGTTATGTATTCCTCGTCTACACTTCAAATGAATGTAAATGCGACACTTCCTTGCTAGGAAATAGCGTCTGCAGATGTCTAGGTATCGTAGCAATAGAGTTCTAATGCTTCTTGAAACGCGATATCGCATCTCATTTCTATGTTTCATGGTAAGATGTAATGTGATTTGCGAAGTGTTATGTATTCCTCGTCTACACTTCAAATGAATGTAAATGCGACACTTCCTTTCAAGGAAGTAGCGATTGCAGATGTCTACGTATCGAAGCAATAGAGTTCAAATGCTTCTTAAAACGAGATATTGCATCTCATATCTATGTTTCATGATAAGATATAATATACATTGCGAAGTGTTATGCATTCCTCGTCTACGATTCAAATGAATGTAAATGCGGCACTTCCTTGCAAGGAAATAGCGTTTGCAGATATCTACGTATCGTAGCATTAGAGTTCATGTGATTCTTAAAACGCGATATCGCATCTCATTTCTATGTTTCATGGTAAGATATAATATGATTTGCGAAGTGTCATGTATTCCTCGTCTACACTTCAAATGAATGTGAATGCGACACTTCCTCGCTAGGAAATAGCGTTTGCAGATGTCTACGTATCGTAGCAATAGAGTTCATATGATCCTTAAAACGCGATATCGCATCTCATTCCTATGTTTCATGGTAAGATATAATATGATTTGCGAAGTGTCATGTATTCCTCGTCCACACTTCAAATGAATGTAAATGCGACACTTCCTTGCTAGGAAATAGCGTCTGCAGATGTCTAGGTATCGTAGCAATAGAGTTCTAATGCTTCTTGAAACGCGATATCGCATCTCATTTCTATGTTTCATGGTAAGATGTAATGTGATTTGCGAAGTGTTATGTATTCCTCGTCTACACTTCAAATGAATGTAAATGCGACACTTCCTTTCAAGGAAGTAGCGATTGCAGATGTCTACGTATCGAAGCAATAGAGTTCAAATGCTTCTTAAAACGAGATATTGCATCTCATATCTATGTTTCATGATAAGATATAATATACATTGCGAAGTGTTATGCATTCCTCGTCTACGATTCAAATGAATGTAAATGCGACACTTCCTTGCAAGGAAATAGCGTTTGCAGATATCTACGTATCGTAGCATTAGAGTTCATGTGATTCTTAAAACGCGATATCGCATCTCATTTCTATGTTTCATGGTAAGATATAATATGATTTGCGAAGTGTCATGTATTCCTCGTCTACACTTCAAATGAATGTGAATGCGACACTTCCTCGCTAGGAAATAGCGTTTGCAGATGTCTACGCATCGTAGCAATAGAGTTCATATGATCCTTAAAACGCGATATCGCATCTCATTCCTATGTTTCATGGTAAGATATAATATGATTTGCGAAGTGTCATGTATTCCTCGTCCACACTTCAAATGAATGTAAATGCGACACTTCCTTGCTAGGAAATAGCGTCTGCAAATGTCTAGGTATCGTAGCAATAGAGTTCATGTGATTCTTAAAACGCGATATCGCATCTCATTTCTATGTTTCATGGTAAGACATAATACGATTTGCGAAGTGTCATGTATTCCTCGTCTACACTTAAAATGAATGTAAATGCGACACTTCTCTGCTAGGAAATAGCGTCTGCATATGTCTAGGTATCGTAGGAATAGAATTCTAATGCTTCTTAAAACGCGATATCGCATCTCATTTCTATGTTTCATGGTAAGATGTAATATGGTTTGCGAAGTGTTATGTATTCCTCGTCTACACCTCAAATGAATGTAAATGCGACACTTCCTTGCTAGGAAATAGCGTCTGCAGATGTCTAGGTATCGTAGCAATAGTGTTCTAATGCTTCTTGAAACGCGATATCGCATCTCATTTCTACGTTTCATGGTAAGATGTAATATGATTTGCGAAGTGTTATGTATTCATCGTCTACACTTCAAATGAATCTAAATGCGACACTTCCTTGCAAGGAAGTAGCGATTGCAGATGTCTACGTATCGAAGCAATAGAGTTCAAATGCTTCTTAAAACGAGATATTGCATCTCATACCTGTGTTTCATGATAAGAAATAATATACATTGCGAAGTGTTATGCATTCCTCGTCTACGATTCAAATGAATGTAAAAGCGACACTTCCTTGCTAGGAAATAGCGTCTGCAGATGTCTAGGTATCGTAGCAATAGAGTTCTAATGCTTCTTAAAACGAGATATTGCATCTCATATTTATGTTTCATGATAAGATATAATATACATTGCGAAGTGTTATGCATTCCTCGACTACGATTCAAGTGAATGTAAATGCGACACTTCCTTGCAAGGAAATAGCGTTTGCAGATGTCTACGTATCGTAGCAATAGAGTTCTTATGATTCTTAAAACGCGATATCGCATCTCATTTCTATGTTTCATGGTAAGATATAATATGATTTGCGGAGTGTCATGTATTCCTCGTCTACACTTCAAATGAATGTAAATGCGACACTTCCTTGAAAGGAAATGGCGATTGCAGATGTCTAAGTATCGAAGCAATATAGTTCAAATGCTTCTTAAAACGAGATATTGCATCTCATATCTATGTTTCATGATAAGATATAATATACATTGCGAAGCATTATGCATTCCTCGTCTACGATTCAAATGAATGTAAATGCGACACTTCCTTGCAAGGAAATAGCGTTTGCAGATGTCTACGTATCGTAGCAATAGAGTTCATATGATTCTTAAAACGCGATATCGCATCTCATTTCTATGTTTCATGGTAAGATATAATATGATTTGCGAAGTGTCATGTATTCCTCGTCTACACTTCAAATGAATGTAAATGCAACACTTCCTTGCAAGGACATAGCGTTTGCAGATGTTTACCTATCAAAGCAATAGAGTTCTAATGCTTCTTAAAACGCGATATCGCATCTAGTTTCTATGTTTCATGGTAAGATATAATATGATTTACGAAGTGTCATGTATTCCTCGTCTACACTTCAAATGAATGTGAATGCGACACTTCCTCGCTAGGAAATAGCATTTGCAGATGTCTACGTATCGTAGCAATAGAGATTAGATGATTCTTAAAACGCGATATCGCATCTCATTTCTATGTTTCATGGTAAGATATAACATGATTTGCGAAGTGTTATGTATTCCTCGTATACACTTCAAATGAATGTGAATGCGATACTTCCTCGCTTGGAAATAGCGTTTGCAGATGTCTAGGTATCGTAGCAATAGAGTTCTAATGCTTCTTAAAACGCGATATCGCATCTCATTTCTATGTTTCATGGTAAGATGTAATATGATTTGCGAAGTGTTATGTATTCCTCGTCTACACTTCAAATGAATGTAAATATGACACTTCCTTGAAAGGAAGTAGCGATTGCAGATGTCTACGTATCGAAGCAGTAGAGTTCAAATGCTTCTTAAAACGAAATATTGCATCTCATATCTATGTTTCATGATAAGATATAATATACATTGCGATGTGTTATGCATTCCTCGTCTACGATTCAAATGAATGTAAATGCGACACTTCCTTGCAAGGAAATAGCGTTTGCAGATGTCTGCGTATCGTAGCAATGGAGTTCATATGATTCTTAAAACGCGATATCGCATCTCAATTCTATGTTTCATGGTAAGATATAATATGATTTGCGAAGTGTCATGTAATCCTCGTCTACACTTCAAATGAATGTGAATGCGACACTTCCTCGCTAGGAAATAGCGTTTGCAGATGTCTACGTATCGTAGCAATAGAGTTCATATGATCCTTAAAACGCGATATCGCATCTCATTCCTATGTTTCATGGTAAGATATAATATGATGTGCGAAGTGTCATGTATTCCTCGTCTACACTTCAAATGAATGTAAATGCGACACTTCCTTGCTAGGAAATAGCGTCTGCAGATGTCTAGGTATCGTAGCAATAGAGTTCTAATGCTTCTTGAAACGCGATATCGCATCTCATTTCTATGTTTCATGGTAAGATGTAATGTGATTTGCGAAGTGTTATGTATTCCTCGTCTACACTTCAAATGAATGTAAATGCGACACTTCCTTTCAAGGAAGTAGCGATTGCAGATGTCTACGTATCGAAGCAATAGAGTTCAAATGCTTCTTAAAACGAGATATTGCATCTCATATCTATGTTTCATGATAAGATATAATATACATTGCGAAGTGTTATGCATTCCTCGTCTACGATTCAAATGAATGTAAATGCGACACTTCCTTGCAAGGAAATAGCGTTTGCAGATGTCTGCGTATCGTAGCAATGGAGTTCATATGATTCTTAAAACGCGATATCGCATCTCAATTCTATGTTTCATGGTAAGATATAATATGATTTGCGAAGTGTCATGTATTCCTCGTCTACACTTCAAATGAATGTGAATGCGACACTTCCTCGCTAGGAAATAGCGTTTGCAGATGTCTACGTATCGTAGCAATAGAGTTCATATGATCCTTAAAACGCGATATCGCATCTCATTCCTATGTTTCATGGTAAGATATAATATGATGTGCGAAGTGTCATGTATTCCTCGTCTACACTTCAAATGAATGTAAATGCGACACTTCCTTGCTAGGAAATAGCGTCTGCAGATGTCTAGGTATCGTAGCAATAGAGTTCATGTGATTCTTAAAACGCGATATCGCATCTCATTTCTATGTTTCATGGTAAGATATAATACGATTTGCGAAGTGTCATGTATTCCTCGTCTACACTTCAAATGAATGTAAATGCGACACTTCCCTGCTAGGAGATAGCGTCTGCTGATGTCTAGGTATCGTAGCAATAGAGTTCTAATGCTTCTTAAAACGCGATATCGCATCTCATTTCTATGTTTCATGGTAAGATGTAATATGATTTGCGAAGTGTTATGTATTCCTCGTCTACACTTCAAATGAATGTAAATGCGACACTTCCTTCCTAGGATATAGCGTCTGCAGATGTTTAGGTATCGTAGCAATAGAGTTCTAATGCTTCTTATAACGCGATATCGCATCTCATTTCCATGTTTCATGGTAAGATCTAATATGATTTGCGAAGTGTTATGTATTCCTCGTCTACACATCAAATGAATGTAAATGCGACACTTCCTTGCAAGGAAGTAGCGATTGCAGATGTCTACGTATCGAAGCAATAGAGTTCTTATGACTCTTAAAACGCGATATCGCATCTCATTTCTATGTTTCATGGTAAGATATAATTTGGTTTGCGAAGTGTCATGTATTCCTCGTCTACACTTCAATTGAATGTGAATGCGACACTTCCTCGCTAGGAAATAGCGTTTGCAGATGTCTACGTATCGTAGCAATAGAGTTCATATGATTCTTAAAACGCGATATCGCATCTCATTTCTATGTTTCATGGTAAGATATAACATGATTTGCGAAGTGTTACGTATTCCTCGTCTACACTTCAAATGAATGTGAATGCGATACTTCCTCACTAGAAAATAGCGTTTGCAGATGTCTACGTATCGTAGCAATAGATTTCTAATGCTTCTTAAAACGCGATATCGCATCTCATTTCTATATTTCATGGTAAGATATAATATGATTTGCGAAGTGTTATGCATTCCTCGTCTACGATTCAAATGAATGTAAATGCGACACTTCCTTGCAAGGAAATAGCGTTTGCAGATGTCTATGTATCGTAGCAATAGGGTTCTTATGATTCTTAAAACGCGATATCGCATCTCATTTCTATGTTTCATGGTAAGATATAATATGATTTGCGAAGTGTCATGTATTCCTCGTCTACACTTCAAATGAATGTGAATGCGACACTTCCTCGCTAGGAAATAGCGTTTGCAGATGTCTACGCATCGTAGCAATAGAGTTCATATGATTCTTAAAACGCGATATCGCATCTCATTCCTATGTATCATGGTAAGATATAATATGATTTGCGAAGTGTCATGTATTCCTCGTCTACACTTCAAATGAATGTAAATGCGACACTTCCTTGCTAGGAAATAGCGTCCGCAGATGTCTAGGTATCGTAGCAATAGAGTTCATATGATTCTTAAAACGCGATATCGCATCTCATTTCTATGTTTCATGGTAAGATGTAATATGATTTGCGAAGTGTTATGTATTCCTCCTCTACACTTCAAATGAATGTAAATGCGACACTTCCTTGCAAGGAAGTAGCGATTGCAGATGTCTACGTATCGAAGCAATAGAGTTCTTATGATTCTCAAAACGCGATATCGCATCTCATTTCTATGTTTCATGGTAAGATATAATATGGTTTGCGAAGTGTGATGTATTCCTCGTCAACACTTCAAATGAATGTAAATGCGACACTTCCTTGCTAGGAAATAGCGTCTGCAGATGTCTAGGTATCGTAGCAATAGAGTTCTAATGCTTCTTGAAACGCGATAACGCATCTCATTTCTATGTTTCATGGTAAGATGTAATATGATTTGCTAAGTGTTATGTATTCCTCGTCTACACTTCAAATGTATGTAAATGCGACACTTCCTTGCAAGGAAGTAGCGATTGCAGATGTTTACGTATCGAAGCAATGGAGTTCAAATGCTTCTTAAAACGAGATATTGCATCTCATATCTATGTTTCATGATGAGATATAATATACATTGCGAAGTGTTATGCATTCCTCGTCTACGATTCAAATGAATGTAAATGCGACACTTCCTTGCTAGGAAATAGCGTTTGCAGATGTTTACCTATCAAAGCAATAGAGTTCTAATGCTTCTTAAAACGCGATATCGCATCTCATTTCTATGTTTCATGGTAAGATATAATATGATTTGCGAAGTGTTATGTATTCCTTGTCTGCACTTCAAATGAATGTAAATGAGACACTTCCTTGCAAGGAAATAGCGTTTGCAGAGGTCTACGTATCGTAGCAATAGAGTTCTCATGATTCTTAAAACGCAATATCGCATCTCATTTCTATGTTTCATGGTAAGATATAATATGATTTGCGAAGTGTTATGTATTCCTCGTCTACGATTCAAATGAATGTAAATGCGACACTTCCTTGCAAGGATATAGCGTTTGCAGATGTCTACGTATCGTAGCAATAGAGTTCATATGATTCTTAAAACGCGATATCGCATCCCATTTCTATGTTTCATGGTAAGATATAACATGATTTGCGAAGTGTTATGTATTCCTCGTCAACACTTCAAATGAATGTGAATGCGATACTTCCTCGCTAGGAAATAGCGTTTGCAGATGTCTACGTATCGTAGCAATAGCTTTCTAATGCTTCTTAAAACGCAATATCGCATCTCATTTCTACGTTTCATGATAAGATATAATATGATTTGCGATGTGTTATGTATACCTCGTCTACACTTCAAATGAATGTAAATGCGACACTTCCTCGCTAGGAAATAGCGTTTGCAGATGTCTACGTATCGTAGCAATAGATTTCTAATGCTTCTTAAAACGCGATATCGCATCTCATTTCTATATTTCATGGTAAGATATAATATGAGTTGCGAAGTGTTATGCATTCCTCGTCTACGATTCAAATGAATGTAAATGCGACACTTCCTTGCAAGGAAATGGCGTTTGCAGATGTCTATGTATCGTAGCAATAGGGTTCTTATGATTCTTAAAACGCGATATCGCATCTCATTTCTATGTTTCATGGTAAGATATAATATGATTTGCGAAGTGTCATGTATTCCTCGTCTACACTTCAAATGAATGTGAATGCGACACTTCCTCGCTAGGAAATAGCGTTTGCAGATGTTTACGTATCGTAGCAATAGCTTTCTAATGCTTCTTAAAACGCAATATCGCATCTCATTTCTACGTTTCATGATAAGATATAATATGATTTGCGATGTGTTATGTATTCCTCGTCTACACTTCAAATGAATGTGAATGCGACACTTCCTCGCTAGGAAATAGCGTTTGCAGATGTCTACGTATCGTAGCAATAGATTTATAATGCTTCTTAAAACGCGATATCGCATCTCATTTCTATATTTCATGGTAAGATATAATATGATTTGCGAAGTGTTATGCATTCCTCGTCTACGATTCAAATGAATGTAAATGCGACACTTCCTTGCAAGGAAATAGCGTTTGCAGATGTCTATGTATCGTAGCAATAGGGTTCTTATGATTCTTAAAACGCGATATCGCATCTCATTTCTATGTTTCATGGTAAGATATAATACGATTTGCGAAGTGTCATGTATTCCTCGTCTACACTTCAAATGAATGTAAATGCGACACTTCCCTGCTAGGAGATAGCGTCTGCTGATGTCTAGGTATCGTAGCAATAGAGTTCTAATGCTTCTTGAAACGCGATATCGCATCTCATTTCTATGTTTCATGGTAAGATGTAATGTGATTTGCGAAGTGTTATGTATTCCTCGTCTACACTTCAAATGAATGTAAATGCGACACTTCCTTTCAAGGAAGTAGCGATAGCAGATGTCTACGTATCGAAGCAATAGAGTTCAAATGCTTCTTAAAACGAGATATTGCATCTCATATCTATGTTTCATGATAAGATATAATATACATTGCGAAGTGTTATGCATTCCTCGTCTACGATTCAAATGAATGTAAATGCGACACTTCCTTGCAAGGAAATAGCGTTTGCAGATGTCTACGTATCGTAGCAATAGAGTTTATGTGATCCTTAAAACGCGATATCGCATCTCATTTCTATGTTTCATGGTAAGATATAATATGATTTGCGAAGTGTCATGTATTCCTCGTCTACACTTCAAATGAATGTGAATGCGACACTTCCTCGCTAGGAAATAGCGTTTGCAGATGTCTACGTATCGTAGCAATAGAGTTCATATGATCCTTAAAACGCGATATCGCATCTCATTCCTATGTTTCATGGTAAGATATAATATGATGTGCGAAGTGTCATGTATTCCTCGTCTACACTTCAAATGAATGTAAATGCGACACTTCCTTGCTAGGAAATAGCGTCTGCAGATGTCTAGGTATCGTAGCAATAGAGTTCATGTGATTCTTAAAACGCGATATCGCATCTCATTTCTATGTTTCATGGTAAGATATAATACGATTTGCGAAGTGTCATGTATTCCTCGTCTACACTTCAAATGAATGTAAATGCGACACTTCCCTGCTAGGAGATAGCGTCTGCTGATGTCTAGGTATCGTAGCAATAGAGTTCTAATGCTTCTTAAAACGCGATATCGCATCTCATTTCTATGTTTCATGGTAAGATGTAATATGATTTGCGAAGTGTTATGTATTCCTCGTCTACACTTCAAATGAATGTAAATGCGACACTTCCTTGCTAGGAAATAGCGTCTGCAGATGTCTAGGTATCGTAGCAATAGAGTTCTAATGCTTCTTGAAACGCGATATCGCATCTCAGTTCTATGTTTCATGGTAAGATGTAATGTGATTTGCGAAGTGTTATGTATTCCTCGTCTACACTTCAAATGAATGTAAATGCGACACTTCCTTTCAAGGAAGTAGCGATTGCAGATGTCTACGTATCGAAGCAATAGTGTTCAAATGCTTCTTAAAACGAGATATTGCATCTCATATCTATGTTTCATGATAAGATATAATATACATTGCGAAGTGTTATGCATTCCTCGTCTACGATTCAAATGAATGTAAATGCGGCACTTCCTTGCAAGGAAATAGCGTTTGCAGATATCTACGTATCGTAGCATTAGAGTTCATGTGATTCTTAAAACGCGATATCGCATCTCATTTCTATGTTTCATGGTAAGATATAATATGATTTGCGAAGTGTCATGTATTCCTCGTCTACACTTCAAATGAATGTGAATGCGACACTTCCTCGCTAGGAAATAGCGTTTGCAGATGTCTACGTATCGTAGCAATAGAGTTCATATGATCCTTAAAACGCGATATCGCATCTCATTCCTATGTTTCATGGTAAGATATAATATGATTTGCGAAGTGTCATGTATTCCTCGTCCACACTTCAAATGAATGTAAATGCGACACTTCCTTGCTAGGAAATAGCGTCTGCAGATGTCTAGGTATCGTAGCAATAGAGTTCTAATGCTTCTTGAAACGCGATATCGCATCTCATTTCTATGTTTCATGGTAAGATGTAATGTGATTTGCGAAGTGTTATGTATTCCTCGTCTACACTTCAAATGAATGTAAATGCGACACTTCCTTTCAAGGAAGTAGCGATTGCAGATGTCTACGTATCGAAGCAATAGAGTTCAAATGCTTCTTAAAACGAGATATTGCATCTCATATCTATGTTTCATGATAAGATATAATATACATTGCGAAGTGTTATGCATTCCTCGTCTACGATTCAAATGAATGTAAATGCGACACTTCCTTGCAAGGAAATAGCGTTTGCAGATATCTACGTATCGTAGCATTAGAGTTCATGTGATTCTTAAAACGCGATATCGCATCTCATTTCTATGTTTCATGGTAAGATATAATATGATTTGCGAAGTGTCATGTATTCCTCGTCTACACTTCAAATGAATGTGAATGCGACACTTCCTCGCTAGGAAATAGCGTTTGCAGATGTCTACGTATCGTAGCAATAGAGTTCATATGATCCTTAAAACGCGATATCGCATCTCATTCCTATGTTTCATGGTAAGATATAATATGATTTGCGAGGTGTCATGTATTCCTCGTCCACACTTCAAATGAATGTAAATGCGACACTTCCTTGCTAGGAAATAGCGTCTGCAGATGTCTAGGTATCGTAGCAATAGAGTTCTAATGCTTCTTAAAACGAGATATTGCATCTCATATTTATGTTTCATGATAAGATATAATATACATTGCGAAGTGTTATGCATTCCTCGACTACGATTCAAGTGAATGTAAATGCGACACTTCCTTGCAAGGAAATAGCGTTTGCAGATGTCTACGTATCGTACCAATAGAGTTCTTATGATTCTTAAAACGCGATATCGCATCTCATTCCTATGTTTCATGGTAAGATATAATATGATGTGCGAAGTGTCATGTATTCCTCGTCTACACTTCAAATGAATGTAAATGCGACACTTCCTTGCTAGGAAATAGCGTCTGCAGATGTCTAGGTATCGTAGCAATAGAGTTCATGTGATTCTTAAAACGCGATATCGCATCTCATTTCTATGTTTCATGGTAAGATATAATACGATTTGCGAAGTGTCATGTATTCCTCGTCTACACTTCAAATGAATGTAAATGCGACACTTCCCTGCTAGGAGATAGCGTCTGCTGATGTCTAGGTATCGTAGCAATAGAGTTCTAATGCTTCTTAAAACGCGATATCGCATCTCATTTCTATGTTTCATGGTAAGATGTAATATGATTTGCGAAGTGTTATGTATTCCTCGTCTACACTTCAAATGAATGTAAATGCGACACTTCCTTGCTAGGAAATAGCGTCTGCAGATGTCTAGGTATCGTAGCAATAGAGTTCTAATGCTTCTTGAAACGCGATATCGCATCTCATTTCTATGTTTCATGGTAAGATGTAATGTGATTTGCGAAGTGTTATGTATTCCTCGTCTACACTTCAAATGAATGTAAATGCGACACTTCCTTTCAAGGAAGTAGCGATTGCAGATGTCTACGTATCGAAGCAATAGTGTTCAAATGCTTCTTAAAACGAGATATTGCATCTCATATCTATGTTTCATGATAAGATATAATATACATTGCGAAGTGTTATGCATTCCTCGTCTACGATTCAAATGAATGTAAATGCGGCACTTCCTTGCAAGGAAATAGCGTTTGCAGATATCTACGTATCGTAGCATTAGAGTTCATGTGATTCTTAAAACGCGATATCGCATCTCATTTCTATGTTTCATGGTAAGATATAATATGATTTGCGAAGTGTCATGTATTCCTCGTCTACACTTCAAATGAATGTGAATGCGACACTTCCTCGCTAGGAAATAGCGTTTGCAGATGTCTACGTATCGTAGCAATAGAGTTCATATGATCCTTAAAACGCGATATCGCATCTCATTCCTATGTTTCATGGTAAGATATAATATGATTTGCGAAGTGTCATGTATTCCTCGTCCACACTTCAAATGAATGTAAATGCGACACTTCCTTGCTAGGAAATAGCGTCTGCAGATGTCTAGGTATCGTAGCAATAGAGTTCTAATGCTTCTTGAAACGCGATATCGCATCTCATTTCTATGTTTCATGGTAAGATGTAATGTGATTTGCGAAGTGTTATGTATTCCTCGTCTACACTTCAAATGAATGTAAATGCGACACTTCCTTTCAAGGAAGTAGCGATTGCAGATGTCTACGTATCGAAGCAATAGAGTTCAAATGCTTCTTAAAACGAGATATTGCATCTCATATCTATGTTTCATGATAAGATATAATATACATTGCGAAGTGTTATGCATTCCTCGTCTACGATTCAAATGAATGTAAATGCGACACTTCCTTGCAAGGAAATAGCGTTTGCAGATATCTACGTATCGTAGCATTAGAGTTCATGTGATTCTTAAAACGCGATATCGCATCTCATTTCTATGTTTCATGGTAAGATATAATATGATTTGCGAAGTGTCATGTATTCCTCGTCTACACTTCAAATGAATGTGAATGCGACACTTCCTCGCTAGGAAATAGCGTTTGCAGATGTCTACGTATCGTAGCAATAGAGTTCATATGATCCTTAAAACGCGATATCGCATCTCATTCCTATGTTTCATGGTAAGATATAATATGATTTGCGAGGTGTCATGTATTCCTCGTCCACACTTCAAATGAATGTAAATGCGACACTTCCTTGCTAGGAAATAGCGTCTGCAGATGTCTAGGTATCGTAGCAATAGAGTTCTAATGCTTCTTAAAACGAGATATTGCATCTCATATTTATGTTTCATGATAAGATATAATATACATTGCGAAGTGTTATGCATTCCTCGACTACGATTCAAGTGAATGTAAATGCGACACTTCCTTGCAAGGAAATAGCGTTTGCAGATGTCTACGTATCGTAGCAATAGAGTTCTTATGATTCTTAAAACGCGATATCGCATCTCATTTCTATGTTTCATGGTAAGATATAATATGATTTGCGGAGTGTCATGTATTCCTCGTCTACACTTCAAATGAATGTAAATGCGACACTTCCTTGAAAGGAAATGGCGATTGCAGATGTCTAAGTATCGAAGCAATATAGTTCAAATGCTTCTTAAAACGAGATATTGCATCTCATATCTATGTTTCATGATAAGATATAATATACATTGCGAAGTGTTATGCATTCCTCGTCTACGATTCAAATGAATGTAAATGCGACACTTCCTTGCAAGGAAATAGCGTTTGCAGATGTCTACGTATCGTAGCAATAGAGTTCATATGATTCTTAAAACGCGATATCGCATCTCATTTCTATGTTTCATGGTAAGATATAATATGATTTGCGAAGTGTCATGTATTCCTCGTCTACACTTCAAATGAATGTAAATGCAACACTTCCTTGCAAGGACATAGCGTTTGCAGATGTTTACCTATCAAAGCAATAGAGTTCTAATGCTTCTTAAAACGCGATATCGCATCTAGTTTCTATGTTTCATGGTAAGATATAATATGATTTACGAAGTGTCATGTATTCCTCGTCTACACTTCAAATGAATGTGAATGCGACACTTCCTCGCTAGGAAATAGCATTTGCAGATGTCTACGTATCGTAGCAATAGAGATTAGATGATTCTTAAAACGCGATATCGCATCTCATTTCTATGTTTCATGGTAAGATATAACATGATTTGCGAAGTGTTATGTATTCCTCGTATACACTTCAAATGAATGTGAATGCGATACTTCCTCGCTTGGAAATAGCGTTTGCAGATGTCTAGGTATCGTAGCAATAGAGTTCTAATGCTTCTTAAAACGCGATATCGCATCTCATTTCTATGTTTCATGGTAAGATGTAATATGATTTGCGAAGTGTTATGTATTCCTCGTCTACACTTCAAATGAATGTAAATATGACACTTCCTTGAAAGGAAGTAGCGATTGCAGATGTCTACGTATCGAAGCAGTAGAGTTCAAATGCTTCTTAAAACGAAATATTGCATCTCATATCTATGTTTCATGATAAGATATAATATACATTGCGAAGTGTTATGCATTCCTCGTCTACGATTCAAATGAATGTAAATGCGACACTTCCTTGCAAGGAAATAGCGTTTGCAGATGTCTGCGTATCGTAGCAATGGAGTTCATATGATTCTTAAAACGCGATATCGCATCTCAATTCTATGTTTCATGGTAAGATATAATATGATTTGCGAAGTGTCATGTAATCCTCGTCTACACTTCAAATGAATGTAAATGCGACACTTCCTTTCAAGGAAGTAGCGATTGCAGATGTCTACGTATCGAAGCAATAGAGTTCAAATGCTTCTTAAAACGAGATATTGCATCTCATATCTATGTTTCATGATAAGATATAATATACATTGCGAAGTGTTATGCATTCCTCGTCTACGATTCAAATGAATGTAAATGCGACACTTCCTTGCAAGGAAATAGCGTTTGCAGATGTCTGCGTATCGTAGCAATGGAGTTCATATGATTCTTAAAACGCGATATCGCATCTCAATTCTATGTTTCATGGTAAGATATAATATGATTTGCGAAGTGTCATGTATTCCTCGTCTACACTTCAAATGAATGTGAATGCGACACTTCCTCGCTAGGAAATAGCGTTTGCAGATGTCTACGTATCGTAGCAATAGAGTTCATATGATCCTTAAAACGCGATATCGCATCTCATTCCTATGTTTCATGGTAAGATATAATATGATGTGCGAAGTGTCATGTATTCCTCGTCTACACTTCAAATGAATGTAAATGCGACACTTCCTTGCTAGGAAATAGCGTCTGCAGATGTCTAGGTATCGTAGCAATAGAGTTCATGTGATTCTTAAAACGCGATATCGCATCTCATTTCTATGTTTCATGGTAAGATATAATACGATTTGCGAAGTGTCATGTATTCCTCGTCTACACTTCAAATGAATGTAAATGCGACACTTCCCTGCTAGGAGATAGCGTCTGCTGATGTCTAGGTATCGTAGCAATAGAGTTCTAATGCTTCTTAAAACGCGATATCGCATCTCATTTCTATGTTTCATGGTAAGATGTAATATGATTTGCGAAGTGTTATGTATTCCTCGTCTACACTTCAAATGAATGTAAATGCGACACTTCCTTGCTAGGAAATAGCGTCTGCAGATGTCTAGGTATCGTAGCAATAGAGTTCTAATGCTTCTTGAAACGCGATATCGCATCTCATTTCTATGTTTCATGGTAAGATGTAATGTGATTTGCGAAGTGTTATGTATTCCTCGTCTACACTTCAAATGAATGTAAATGTGACACTTCCTTTCAAGGAAGTAGCGATTGCAGATGTCTACGTATCGAAGCAATAGAGTTCAAATGCTTCTTAAAACGAGATATTGCATCTCATATCTATGTTTCATGATAAGATATAATATACATTGCGAAGTGTTATGCATTCCTCGTCTACGATTCAAATGAATGTAAATGCGACACTTCCTTGCAAGGAAATAGCGTTTGCAGATATCTACGTATCGTAGCATTAGAGTTCATATGATCCTTAAAACGCGATATCGCATCTCATTCCTATGTTTCATGGTAAGATATAATATGATTTGCGAAGTGTCATGTATTCCTCGTCCACACTTCAAATGAATGTAAATGCGACACTTCCTTGCTAGGAAATAGCGTCTGCAAATGTCTAGGTATCGTAGCAATAGAGTTCATGTGATTCTTAAAACGCGATATCGCATCTCATTTCTATGTTTCATGGTAAGACATAATACGATTTGCGAAGTGTCATGTATTCCTCGTCTACACTTAAAATGAATGTAAATGCGACACTTCTCTGCTAGGAAATAGCGTCTGCATATGTCTAGGTATCGTAGGAATAGAATTCTAATGCTTCTTAAAACGCGATATCGCATCTCATTTCTATGTTTCATGGTAAGATGTAATATGGTTTGCGAAGTGTTATGTATTCCTCGTCTACACCTCAAATGAATGTAAATGCGAATGCGACACTTCCTTGCTAGGAAATAGCGTCTGCAGATGTCTAGGTATCGTAGCAATAGTGTTCTAATGCTTCTTGAAACGCGATATCGCATCTCATTTCTACGTTTCATGGTAAGATGTAATATGATTTGCGAAGTGTTATGTATTCATCGTCTACACTTCAAATGAATCTAAATGCGACACTTCCTTGCAAGGAAGTAGCGATTGCAGATGTCTACGTATCGAAGCAATAGAGTTCAAATGCTTCTTAAAACGAGATATTGCATCTCATACCTGTGTTTCATGATAAGAAATAATATACATTGCGAAGTGTTATGCATTCCTCGTCTACGATTCAAATGAATGTAAAAGCGACACTTCCTTGCTAGGAAATAGCGTCTGCAGATGTCTAGGTATCGTAGCAATAGAGTTCTAATGCTTCTTAAAACGAGATATTGCATCTCATATTTATGTTTCATGATAAGATATAATATACATTGCGAAGTGTTATGCATTCCTCGACTACGATTCAAGTGAATGTAAATGCGACACTTCCTTGCAAGGAAATAGCGTTTGCAGATGTCTACGTATCGTAGCAATAGAGTTCTTATGATTCTTAAAACGCGATATCGCATCTCATTTCTATGTTTCATGGTAAGATATAATATGATTTGCGGAGTGTCATGTATTCCTCGTCTACACTTCAAATGAATGTAAATGCGACACTTCCTTGAAAGGAAATGGCGATTGCAGATGTCTAAGTATCGAAGCAATATAGTTCAAATGCTTCTTAAAACGAGATATTGCATCTCATATCTATGTTTCATGATAAGATATAATATACATTGCGAAGTGTTATGCATTCCTCGTCTACGATTCAAATGAATGTAAATGCGACACTTCCTTGCAAGGAAATAGCGTTTGCAGATGTCTACGTATCGTAGCAATAGAGTTCATATGATTCTTAAAACGCGATATCGCATCTCATTTCTATGTTTCATGGTAAGATATAATATGATTTGCGAAGTGTCATGTATTCCTCGTCTACACTTCAAATGAATGTAAATGCAACACTTCCTTGCAAGGACATAGCGTTTGCAGATGTTTACCTATCAAAGCAATAGAGTTCTAATGCTTCTTAAAACGCGATATCGCATCTAGTTTCTATGTTTCATGGTAAGATATAATATGATTTACGAAGTGTCATGTATTCCTCGTCTACACTTCAAATGAATGTGAATGCGACACTTCCTCGCTAGGAAATAGCATTTGCAGATGTCTACGTATCGTAGCAATAGAGATTAGATGATTCTTAAAACGCGATATCGCATCTCATTTCTATGTTTCATGGTAAGATATAACATGATTTGCGAAGTGTTATGTATTCCTCGTATACACTTCAAATGAATGTGAATGCGATACTTCCTCGCTTGGAAATAGCGTTTGCAGATGTCTAGGTATCGTAGCAATAGAGTTCTAATGCTTCTTAAAACGCGATATCGCATCTCATTTCTATGTTTCATGGTAAGATGTAATATGATTTGCGAAGTGTTATGTATTCCTCGTCTACACTTCAAATGAATGTAAATATGACACTTCCTTGAAAGGAAGTAGCGATTGCTGATGTCTACGTATCGAAGCAGTAGAGTTCAAATGCTTCTTAAAACGAAATATTGCATCTCATATCTATGTTTCATGATAAGATATAATATACATTGCGAAGTGTTATGCATTCCTCGTCTACGATTCAAATGAATGTAAATGCGACACTTCCTTGCAAGGAAATAGCGTTTGCAGATGTCTGCGTATCGTAGCAATGGAGTTCATATGATTCTTAAAACGCGATATCGCATCTCAATTCTATGTTTCATGGTAAGATATAATATGATTTGCGAAGTGTCATGTAATCCTCGTCTACACTTCAAATGAATGTGAATGCGACACTTCCTCGCTAGGAAATAGCGTTTGCAGATGTCTACGTATCGTAGCAATAGAGTTCATATGATCCTTAAAACGCGATATCGCATCTCATTCCTATGTTTCATGGTAAGATATAATATGATGTGCGAAGTGTCATGTATTCCTCGTCTACACTTCAAATGAATGTAAATGCGACACTTCCTTGCTAGGAAATAGCGTCTGCAGATGTCTAGGTATCGTAGCAATAGAGTTCTAATGCTTCTTGAAACGCGATATCGCATCTCATTTCTATGTTTCATGGTAAGATGTAATGTGATTTGCGAAGTGTTATGTATTCCTCGTCTACACTTCAAATGAATGTAAATGCGACACTTCCTTTCAAGGAAGTAGCGATTGCAGATGTCTACGTATCGAAGCAATAGAGTTCAAATGCTTCTTAAAACGAGATATTGCATCTCATATCTATGTTTCATGATAAGATATAATATACATTGCGAAGTGTTATGCATTCCTCGTCTACGATTCAAATGAATGTAAATGCGACACTTCCTTGCAAGGAAATAGCGTTTGCAGATGTCTGCGTATCGTAGCAATGGAGTTCATATGATTCTTAAAACGCGATATCGCATCTCAATTCTATGTTTCATGGTAAGATATAATATGATTTGCGAAGTGTCATGTATTCCTCGTCTACACTTCAAATGAATGTGAATGCGACACTTCCTCGCTAGGAAATAGCGTTTGCAGATGTCTACGTATCGTAGCAATAGAGTTCATATGATCCTTAAAACGCGATATCGCATCTCATTCCTATGTTTCATGGTAAGATATAATATGATGTGCGAAGTGTCATGTATTCCTCGTCTACACTTCAAATGAATGTAAATGCGACACTTCCTTGCTAGGAAATAGCGTCTGCAGATGTCTAGGTATCGTAGCAATAGAGTTCATGTGATTCTTAAAACGCGATATCGCATCTCATTTCTATGTTTCATGGTAAGATATAATACGATTTGCGAAGTGTCATGTATTCCTCGTCTACACTTCAAATGAATGTAAATGCGACACTTCCCTGCTAGGAGATAGCGTCTGCTGATGTCTAGGTATCGTAGCAATAGAGTTCTAATGCTTCTTAAAACGCGATATCGCATCTCATTTCTATGTTTCATGGTAAGATGTAATATGATTTGCGAAGTGTTATGTATTCCTCGTCTACACTTCAAATGAATGTAAATGCGACACTTCCTTGCTAGGAAATAGCGTCTGCAGATGTCTAGGTATCGTAGCAATAGAGTTCTAATGCTTCTTGAAACGCGATATCGCATCTCATTTCTATGTTTCATGGTAAGATGTAATGTGATTTGCGAAGTGTTATGTATTCCTCGTCTACACTTCAAATGAATGTAAATGCGACACTTCCTTTCAAGGAAGTAGCGATTGCAGATGTCTACGTATCGAAGCAATAGAGTTCAAATGCTTCTTAAAACGAGATATTGCATCTCATATCTATGTTTCATGATAAGATATAATATACATTGCGAAGTGTTATGCATTCCTCGTCTACGATTCAAATGAATGTAAATGCGACACTTCCTTGCAAGGAAATAGCGTTTGCAGATATCTACGTATCGTAGCATTAGAGTTCATATGATCCTTAAAACGCGATATCGCATCTCATTCCTATGTTTCATGGTAAGATATAATATGATTTGCGAAGTGTCATGTATTCCTCGTCCACACTTCAAATGAATGTAAATGCGACACTTCCTTGCTAGGAAATAGCGTCTGCAAATGTCTAGGTATCGTAGCAATAGAGTTCATGTGATTCTTAAAACGCGATATCGCATCTCATTTCTATGTTTCATGGTAAGACATAATACGATTTGCGAAGTGTCATGTATTCCTCGTCTACACTTAAAATGAATGTAAATGCGACACTTCTCTGCTAGGAAATAGCGTCTGCATATGTCTAGGTATCGTAGGAATAGAATTCTAATGCTTCTTAAAACGCGATATCGCATCTCATTTCTATGTTTCATGGTAAGATGTAATATGGTTTGCGAAGTGTTATGTATTCCTCGTCTACACCTCAAATGAATGTAAATGCGACACTTCCTTGCTAGGAAATAGCGTCTGCAGATGTCTAGGTATCGTAGCAATAGTGTTCTAATGCTTCTTGAAACGCGATATCGCATCTCATTTCTACGTTTCATGGTAAGATGTAATATGATTTGCGAAGTGTTATGTATTCATCGTCTACACTTCAAATGAATCTAAATGCGACACTTCCTTGCAAGGAAGTAGCGATTGCAGATGTCTACGTATCGAAGCAATAGAGTTCAAATGCTTCTTAAAACGAGATATTGCATCTCATACCTGTGTTTCATGATAAGAAATAATATACATTGCGAAGTGTTATGCATTCCTCGTCTACGATTCAAATGAATGTAAAAGCGACACTTCCTTGCTAGGAAATAGCGTCTGCAGATGTCTAGGTATCGTAGCAATAGAGTTCTAATGCTTCTTAAAACGAGATATTGCATCTCATATTTATGTTTCATGATAAGATATAATATACATTGCGAAGTGTTATGCATTCCTCGACTACGATTCAAGTGAATGTAAATGCGACACTTCCTTGCAAGGAAATAGCGTTTGCAGATGTCTACGTATCGTAGCAATAGAGTTCTTATGATTCTTAAAACGCGATATCGCATCTCATTTCTATGTTTCATGGTAAGATATAATATGATTTGCGGAGTGTCATGTATTCCTCGTCTACACTTCAAATGAATGTAAATGCGACACTTCCTTGAAAGGAAATGGCGATTGCAGATGTCTAAGTATCGAAGCAATATAGTTCAAATGCTTCTTAAAACGAGATATTGCATCTCATATCTATGTTTCATGATAAGATATAATATACATTGCGAAGTGTTATGCATTCCTCGTCTACGATTCAAATGAATGTAAATGCGACACTTCCTTGCAAGGAAATAGCGTTTGCAGATGTCTACGTATCGTAGCAATAGAGTTCATATGATTCTTAAAACGCGATATCGCATCTCATTTCTATGTTTCATGGTAAGATATAATATGATTTGCGAAGTGTCATGTATTCCTCGTCTACACTTCAAATGAATGTAAATGCAACACTTCCTTGCAAGGACATAGCGTTTGCAGATGTTTACCTATCAAAGCAATAGAGTTCTAATGCTTCTTAAAACGCGATATCGCATCTAGTTTCTATGTTTCATGGTAAGATATAATATGATTTACGAAGTGTCATGTATTCCTCGTCTACACTTCAAATGAATGTGAATGCGACACTTCCTCGCTAGGAAATAGCATTTGCAGATGTCTACGTATCGTAGCAATAGAGATTAGATGATTCTTAAAACGCGATATCGCATCTCATTTCTATGTTTCATGGTAAGATATAACATGATTTGCGAAGTGTTATGTATTCCTCGTATACACTTCAAATGAATGTGAATGCGATACTTCCTCGCTTGGAAATAGCGTTTGCAGATGTCTAGGTATCGTAGCAATAGAGTTCTAATGCTTCTTAAAACGCGATATCGCATCTCATTTCTATGTTTCATGGTAAGATGTAATATGATTTGCGAAGTGTTATGTATTCCTCGTCTACACTTCAAATGAATGTAAATATGACACTTCCTTGCAAGGAAGTAGCGATTGCAGATGTCTACGTATCGAAGCAGTAGAGTTCAAATGCTTCTTAAAACGAAATATTGCATCTCATATCTATGTTTCATGATAAGATATAATATACATTGCGAAGTGTTATGCATTCCTCGTCTACGATTCAAATGAATGTAAATGCGACACTTCCTTGCAAGGAAATAGCGTTTGCAGATGTCTGCGTATCGTAGCAATGGAGTTCATATGATTCTTAAAACGCGATATCGCATCTCAATTCTATGTTTCATGGTAAGATATAATATGATTTGCGAAGTGTCATGTAATCCTCGTCTACACTTCAAATGAATGTGAATGCGACACTTCCTCGCTAGGAAATAGCGTTTGCAGATGTCTACGTATCGTAGCAATAGAGTTCAGATGATTCTTAAAACGCGATATCGCATCTCATTTCTATGTTTCATGGTAAGATATAACATGATTTGCGAAGTCTTATGTATTCCTCGTCTACACTTCAAATGAATGTGAATGCGATACTTCCTCGCTTGGAAATAGCGTTTGCAGATGTCTACGTATCGTAGCAACAGCTTTCTAATGCTTCTTAAAACGCGATATCGCATCTCATTTCTATGTTTCATGGTAAGATATAATATGATTTGCGAAGTGTCATGTAATCCTCGTCTACACTTCAAATGAATGTGAATGCGACACTTCCTCGATGGGAAATAGCGTTTGCAGATGTCTACGTATCGTAGCAATAGAGTTCAGATGATTCTTAAAACGCGATATCGCATCTCATTTCTATGTTTCATGGTAAGATATAACATGATTTGCGAAGTGTTATGTATTCCTCGTCTACACTTCAAATGAATGTGAATGCGATACTTCCTCGCTTGGAAATAGCGTTTGCAGATGTCTACGTATCGTAGCAATAGCTTTCTAATGCTTCTTAAAACGCGATATCGCATCTCATTTCTATGTTTCATGGTAAGATATAATATGATTTGCGAATTGTCATGTATTCCTCGTCTACACTTCAAATGAATGTAAATGCGACACTTCCTTGCTAGGAAATAGCGTCTGCAAATGTCTAGGTATCGTAGCAATAGAGTTCATATGATTCTTAAAACGCGATATCGCATCTCATTTCTATGTTTCATGGTAAGATATAATACGATTTGCGAAGTGTCATGTATTCCTCGTCTACACTTCAAATGAATGTAAATGCGACACTTCCTTGCTAGGAAATAGCGTCTGCAGATGTCTAGGTATCGTAGCAATTGTGTTCTAATGCTTCTTAAAACGCGATATCGCACCTCATTTCTATGTTTCATGGTAAGATATAATATGACTTGCGAAGTGTCATGTACTCCTCGTCTACACTTCAAATGAATGTAAATGCGACACTTCCTCGCTAGGAAATAGCGTTTGCAGATGTCTACGTATCGTAGCACTAGATTTCTAATGCTTCTTAAAACGCGATATCGCATCTCATTTCTATGTTTCATGGTAAGATATAATATGATTTGCGAAGTGTCATGTATTCCTCGTCTACACTTCAAATGAATGTGAATGCGATACTTCCTCGCTTGGAAATAGCGTTTGCTGATGTCTACGTATCGTAGCAATAGCTTTCTAATGCTTCTTAAAACGCGATATCGCATCTCATTTCTATGTTTCATGGTAAGATATAATATGATTTGCGAAGTGTCATGTATTCCTCGTCCACACTTCAAATGAATGTAAATGCGACACTTCCTTGCTAGGAAATAGCGTCTGCAGATGTCTAGGTATCGTAGCAATAGAGTTCTAATGCTTCTTAAAACGCGATATCGCATCTCATTTCTATGTTTCATGGTAAGATGTAATATGATTTGCGAAGTGTTATGTATTCCTCGTCTACACTTCAAATGAATGTAAATATGACACTTCCTTGCAAGGACGTAGCGATTGCAGATGCCTACGTATCGAAGCAGTAGAGTTCAAATGCTTCTTAAAACGAGATATTGCATCTCATATCTATGTTTCATGATAAGATATAATATACATTGCGAAGTGTTATGCATTCCTCGTCTACGATTCAAATGAATGTAAATGCGACACTTCCTTGCAAGGAAATAGCCTTTGCAGATGTCTACGTATCGTAGCAATAGAGTTCATATGATTCTTAAAACGCGATATCGCATCTCATTTCTATGTTTCATGGTAAGATATAATATGATTTGCGAAGTGTCATGTATTCCTCGTCTACACTTCAAGTGAATGTGAATGCGATACTTCCTCGCTACTAAATAGCGTTTGCAGATGTCTACGTATCATAGCAATAGCTTTCTAATGCTGCTTAAAACGCGATATCGCATCTCATTTCTATGTTTCATGGTAAGATGTAATATGATCTGCGAAGTGTTATGTATTCCTCGTCTACATTTCAAATGAATGTAAATGCGACACTTCCTTGCAAGGAAGTAGCGATTGCAGATGTCTACGTATCGTAGCAATAGAGTTCAGATGATTCTTAAAACGCGATATCGCATCTCATTTCTATGTTTCATGGTAAGATATAACATGATTTGCGAAGTGTTATGTATTCCTCGTATACACTCCAAATGAATGTGAATGCGATACTTCCTCGCTTGGAAATAGCGTTTGCAGATGTCTACGTATCGTAGCAATAGCTTTCTAATGCTTCTTAAAACGCGATATCGCATCTCATTTCTATGTTTCATGGTAAGATATAATATGATTTGCGAAGTGTCATGTATTCCTCGTCCACACTTCAAATGAATGTAAATGCGACACTTCCTTGCTAGGAAATAGCGTCTGCAGATGTCTAGGTATCGTAGCAATAGAGTTCTAATGCTTCTTAAAACGCGATATCGCATCTCATTTCTATGTTTCATGGTAAGATGTAATATGATTTGCGAAGTGTTATGTATTCCTCGTCTACACTTCAAATGAATGTAAATATGACACTTCCTTGCAAGGAAGTAGCGATTGCAGATGTCTACGTATCGAAGCAGTAGAGTTCAAATGCTTCTTAAAACGAGATATTGCATCTCATATCTATGTTTCATGATAAGATATAATATACATTGCGAAGTGTTATGCATTCCTCGTCTACGATTCAAATGAATGTAAATGCGACACTTCCTTGCAAGGAAATAGCCTTTGCAGATGTCTACGTATCGTAGCAATAGAGTTCATATGATTCTTAAAACGCGATATCGCATCTCATTTCTATGTTTCATGGTAAGATATAATATGATTTGCGAAGTGTCATGTATTCCTCGTCTACACTTCAAGTGAATGTGAATGCGATACTTCCTCGCTACTAAATAGCGTTTGCAGATGTCTACGTATCATAGCAATAGCTTTCTAATGCTGCTTAAAACGCGATATCGCATCTCATTTCTATGTTTCATGGTAAGATGTAATATGATCTGCGAAGTGTTATGTATTCCTCGTCTACATTTCAAATGAATGTAAATGCGACACTTCCTTGCAAGGAAGTAGCGATTGCAGATGTCTACGTATCGTAGCAATAGAGTTCAGATGATTCTTAAAACGCGATATCGCATCTCATTTCTATGTTTCATGGTAAGATATAACATGATTTGCGAAGTGTTATGTATTCCTCGTATACACTCCAAATGAATGTGAATGCGATACTTCCTCGCTTGGAAATAGCGTTTGCAGATGTCTACGTATCGTAGCAATAGCTTTCTAATGCTTCTTAAAACGAGATATCGCATCTCATTTCTATGTTTCATGGTAAGATATAATATGATTTGCGAAGTGTCATGTATTCCTCGTCCACACTTCAAATGAATGTAAATGCGACACTTCCTTGCTAGGAAATAGCGTCTGCAGATGTCTAGGTATCGTAGCAATAGAGTTCTAATGCTTCTTAAAACGCGATATCGCATCTCATTTCTATGTTTCATGGTAAGATGTAATATGATTTGCGAAGTGTTATGTATTCCTCGTCTACACTTCAAATGAATGTAAATATGACACTTCCTTGCAAGGACGTAGCGATTGCAGATGTCTACGTATCGAAGCAGTAGAGTTCAAATGCTTCTTAAAACGAGATATTGCATCTCATATCTATGTTTCATGATAAGATATAATATACATTGCGAAGTGTTATGCATTCCTCGTCTACGATTCAAATGAATGTAAATGCGACACTTCCTTGCAAGGAAATAGCCTTTGCAGATGTCTACGTATCGTAGCAATAGAGTTCATATGATTCTTAAAACGCGATATCGCATCTCATTTCTATGTTTCATGGTAAGATATAATATGATTTGCGAAGTGTCATGTATTCCTCGTCTACACTTCAAGTGAATGTGAATGCGATACTTCCTCGCTACTAAATAGCGTTTGCAGATGTCTACGTATCATAGCAATAGCTTTCTAATGCTGCTTAAAACGCGATACCGCATCTCATTTCTATGTTTCATGGTAAGATGTAATATGATCTGCGAAGTGTTATGTATTCCTCGTCTACATTTCAAATGAATGTAAATGCGACACTTCCTTGCAAGGAAGTAGCGATTGCAGATGTCTACGTATCGTAGCAATAGAGTTCAGATGATTCTTAAAACGCGATATCGCATCTCATTTCTATGTTTCATGGTAAGATATAACATGATTTGCGAAGTGTTATGTATTCCTCGTATACACTCCAAATGAATGTGAATGCGATACTTCCTCGCTTGGAAATAGCGTTTGCAGATGTCTACGTATCGTAGCAATAGCTTTCTAATGCTTCTTAAAACGAGATATCGCATCTCATTTCTATGTTTCATGGTAAGATATAATATGATTTGCGAAGTGTCATGTATTCCTCGTCCACACTTCAAATGAATGTAAATGCGACACTTCCTTGCTAGGAAATAGCGTCTGCAGATGTCTAGGTATCGTAGCAATAGAGTTCTAATGCTTCTTAAAACGCGATATCGCATCTCATTTCTATGTTTCATGGTAAGATGTAATATGATTTGCGAAGTGTTATGTATTCCTCGTCTACACTTCAAATGAATGTAAATATGACACTTCCTTGCAAGGACGTAGCGATTGCAGATGTCTACGTATCGAAGCAGTAGAGTTCAAATGCTTCTTAAAACGAGATATTGCATCTCATATCTATGTTTCATGATAAGATATAATATACATTGCGAAGTGTTATGCATTCCTCGTCTACGATTCAAATGAATGTAAATGCGACACTTCCTTGCAAGGAAATAGCCTTTGCAGATGTCTACGTATCGTAGCAATAGAGTTCATATGATTCTTAAAACGCGATATCGCATCTCATTTCTATGTTTCATGGTAAGATATAATATGATTTGCGAAGTGTCATGTATTCCTCGTCTACACTTCAAGTGAATGTGAATGCGATACTTCCTCGCTACTAAATAGCGTTTGCAGATGTCTACGTATCGTAGCAATAGCTTTCTAATGCTGCTTAAAACGCGATATCGCATCTCATTTCTATGTTTCATGGTAAGATGTAATATGATCTGCGAAGTGTTATGTATTCCTCGTCTACATTTCAAATGAATGTAAATGCGACACTTCCTTGCAAGGAAGTAGCGATTGCAGATGTCTACGTATCGTAGCAATAGAGTTCAGATGATTCTTAAAACGCGATATCGCATCTCATTTCTATGTTTCATGGTAAGATATAACATGATTTGCGAAGTGTTATGTATTCCTCGTATACACTCCAAATGAATGTGAATGCGATACTTCCTCGCTTGGAAATAGCGTTTGCAGATGTCTACGTATCGTAGCAATAGCTTTCTAATGCTTCTTAAAACGAGATATCGCATCTCATTTCTATGTTTCATGGTAAGATATAATATGATTTGCGAAGTGTCATGTATTCCTCGTCCACACTTCAAATGAATGTAAATGCGACACTTCCTTGCTAGGAAATAGCGTCTGCAGATGTCTAGGTATCGTAGCAATAGAGTTCTAATGCTTCTTAAAACGCGATATCGCATCTCATTTCTATGTTTCATGGTAAGATGTAATATGATTTGCGAAGTGTTATGTATTCCTCGTCTACACTTCAAATGAATGTAAATATGACACTTCCTTGCAAGGACGTAGCGATTGCAGATGTCTACGTATCGAAGCAGTAGAGTTCAAATGCTTCTTAAAACGAGATATTGCATCTCATATCTATGTTTCATGATAAGATATAATATACATTGCGAAGTGTTATGCATTCCTCGTCTACGATTCAAATGAATGTAAATGCGACACTTCCTTGCAAGGAAATAGCCTTTGCAGATGTCTACGTATCGTAGCAATAGAGTTCATATGATTCTTAAAACGCGATATCGCATCTCATTTCTATGTTTCATGGTAAGATATAATATGATTTGCGAAGTGTCATGTATTCCTCGTCTACACTTCAAGTGAATGTGAATGCGATACTTCCTCGCTACTAAATAGCGTTTGCAGATGTCTACGTATCGTAGCAATAGCTTTCTAATGCTGCTTAAAACGCGATATCGCATCTCATTTCTATGTTTCATGGTAAGATGTAATATGATCTGCGAAGTGTTATGTATTCCTCGTCTACATTTCAAATGAATGTAAATGCGACACTTCCTTGCAAGGAAGTAGCGATTGCAGATGTCTACGTATCGTAGCAATAGAGTTCAGATGATTCTTAAAACGCGATATCGCATCTCATTTCTATGTTTCATGGTAAGATGTAATATGATTTGCGAAGTGTTATGTATTCCTCGTCTACATTTCAAATGAATGTAAATGCGACACTTCCTTGCAAGGAAGTAGCGATTGCAGATGTCTACGTATCGAAGCAATAGAGTTCAAATGCTTCTTAAAACGAGATATTGCATCTCATATCTATGTTTCATGATAAGATATAATATACATTGCGAAGTGTTATGCATTCCTCGACTACGATTCAAGTGAATGTAAATGCGACACTTCCTTGCAAGGAAATAGCGTTTGCAGATGTCTACGTATCGTTGCAATAGAGTTCAGATGATTCTTAAAACGCGATATCGCATCTCATTTCTGTGTTTCATGGTAAGATGTAATATGATTTGCGAAGTGCTATGTATTCCTCGTCTACACTTCAAATGAATGTAAATGCGACACTTCCTTGAAAGGAGGTAGCGATTGCAGATGTCTACGTATCGAAGCAATAGAATTCAAATGCTTCTTAGAACGAGATATTGCATCTCATATCTATGTTTCATGATAAGATATAATATACATTGCGAAGTGTTATGCATTCCTCGAATACGATTCAAGTGAATGTTAATGCGACACTTCCTTGCAAGGAAATAGCGTTTGCAGATGTCTACGTATCGTAGCAATAGCTTTCTAATGCTTCTTAAAACGCGATATCGCATCTCATTTCTATGTTTCATGGTAAGATATAATATGATTTGCGAAGTGTCATGTATTTCTCGTCTACACTTCAAATGAATGTAAATCCGACACTTCCTTGCAAGGAAATAGCGTTTGCAGATATCTACGTATCGTAGCAATAGAGTACTTATGATTCTTAAAACGCGATATCGCATCTCACTTCTATGTTTCATGGTAAGATATAATATGATTTGCGAAGTGTCATGTATTCCTCGTCTGGACTTCAAATGAATGTGCATGCGACACTTCCTTGCTAGGAAATAGCGTCTGCAAATGTCTAGGTATCGTAGCAATAGAGTTCATATGATTCTTAAAGCGCGATATCGCACCTCATTTCTTTGTTTCATGGTAAGATATGATATAATTTGCGAAGTGTCATGTATTCCTCGTCTACACTTCAAATGAATGTAAATGCGACACTTCCTTGCTAAGAAATAGCGTCTGCAGATGTCTAGGTATCGTAGCAATAGAGTTCTAATGCTTCTTAAAACGCGATATCGCATCTCATTTCTATGTTTCATGGTAAGATGTAATATGATTTACGAAGTGTTATGTATTCCTCGTCTACACTTCAAATGAATGTAAATGCGACACTTCCTTGCAAGGAAGTAGCGATTGCAGATGTCTACGTGTCGAAGCAATAGTGTTCTTATGATTCTTAAAACGTGATATCGCATCTCATTTCTATGTTTCATGGTAAGATATAAAATGATTTGCGAAGTGTTATGTATTCCTCGTCTACACTTTAAATAAATGTGAATGCGATACCTCCTCGCTAGGAAATAGCGTTTGCAGATGTCTACGTATCGTAGCAATAGCTTTCTAATGCTTCTTAAGACGCGATATCGCATCTCATTTCTTTGTTTCATGGTAAGATATAATATGATTTGCGAAGTGTCTTGTATTCCTCGTCTACACTTCAAATGAATGTAAATGCGACACTTCCTTGCTAGGAAATAGCGTCTGCAGATGTCTAGGTATCGTAGCAATAGTGTTCTAATGCTTCTTAAAACGCGATATCGCATCTCATTTCTATGTTTCATGGTAAGATGTAATATGATTTGCGAAGTGTCATGTATTTCTCGTCTACACTTCAAATGAATGTAAATGCGACACTTCCTTGCTAGGAAATAGCGTCTGCAGATTTTTAGGTATCGTAGCAATAGAGTTCTAATGCTTCTTAAAACGAGATATCGCATCTCATTTCTATGTTTCATGGTAAGATGTAATATGATTTGCGAAGTGTTATATATTCCTCGTCTACACATCAAATGAATGTAAATGCGACACTTCCTTGCAAGGAAGTAGCGATTGCAGATGTCTACGTATCGAAGCAATAGAGTTCAAATGCTTCTTAAAACGAGATATTGCATCTCATATCTATGTTGCATGATAAGATATAATATACATTGCGAAGTGTTATGCATTCCTCGTCTACGATTCAAATGAATGTAAATGCGACACTTCCTTGCAAGGAAATATGGTTTGCAGATGTCTACGTGTCGTAGCAATAGAGTTCTTATGATTCTTAAAACGCGATATCGCATCTCATTTCTATGTTTCATGGTAAGATATAATATGATTTGCGAAGTGTCATGTATTCCTCGTCTACACTTCAAATGAATGTGAATGCGGCACTTCCTCGCTAGGAAATAGCGTTTGCAGATGTCTACGTATCATAGCAATAGAGTTCATATTATTCTTAAAACGCGATATCGCATCTCATTTCTATGTTTTATGGTAAGATATAATATGATTTGCGAAGTGTCATGTATTCCTCGTCTACACTTCAAATGAATGTGAATGCGACACCTCCTCGCTAGGAAATAGCGTTTGCAGATGTCTACGTATCGTAGCAATAGGGATCAAATGCTTCTTAAAACGAGATATTGCATCTCATATCTATGTTTCATGATAAGATATAATATACATTGCGAAGTGTTATACATTCCTCGTCTACGATTCAAATGAATGTAAATGCGACACTTCCTTGCAAGGAAATAGCGTTTGCAGATGTCTACGTATGGTAGCAATAGAGTTCTTATGATTCTTATAACGCCATATCGCATCTCATTTCTGTGTTTCATGGTAAGATATAATATGATTTGCGAAGTGTCATGTATTCCTCGTCTACACTTCAAATGAATGTGAATGCGACACTTCCTCGCTAGGAAATAGCGTTTGCAGATGTCTACGTATCGTAGCAATGGAGTTCAGATGATTCTTAAAACGCGATATCGCATCTCATTTCTATGTTTCATGGTAAGATATAACTTGATTTGCGAAGTGTTATGTATTCCTCGTCTACACTTCAAATGAATGTGAATGCGATACTTCCTCGCTTGGAAATAGCGTTTGCAGATTTCTACGTATCGTAGCAATAGCTTTCTAATGCTTCTTAAAACGCGATATCGCATCTCATTTCTATGTTTCATGGTAAGATATAGTATGATTTGCGAAGTGTCATGTATTCCTCGTCTACACTTCAAATGAATGTAAATCCGACACTTCCTTGCTAGGAAATAGCGTCTGCAGATGTCTACGTATCGAAGCAATAGAGTTCAAATGCTTCTTAAGACGAGATATTGCATCTCATATCTATGTTTCATGATAAGATATAATATACATTGCGAAGTGTTATGCATTCCTCGTCTACGATTCAAATGAATGTAAATGCGACACTTCCTTGCAAGGAAATATGGTTTGCAGATGTCTACGTGTCGTAGCAATAGAGTTCTTATGATTCTTAAAACGCGATATCGCATCTCATTTCTATGTTTCATGGTAAGATATAATATGATTTGCGAAGTGTCATGTATTCCTCGTCTACACTTCAAATGAATGTGAATGCGGCACTTCCTCGCTAGGAAATAGCGTTTGCAGATGTCTACGTATCATAGCAATAGAGTTCATATTATTCTTAAAACGCGATATCGCATCTCATTTCTATGTTTTATGGTAAGATGTAATATGATTTGCGAAGAGTTATGTATTCCTCGTCTACGCTTCAAATGAATGTAAATGCGACACTTAATTGCAAGGAAGTAGCGATTGCAGATGTCTACGTATCGAAGCAATAGAGTTCAAATGCTTCTTAAAACGAGATATTGCATCTCATATCTATGTTTCATGATAAGATATAATATACATTGCGAAGTGTTATGCATTCCTCGTCTACGATTCAAATGAATGTAAATGCGACACTTCCTTGCAAGGAAATAGCGTTTGCAGATGTCTACGATTCGTAGCAATAGAGTTCTTATGATTCTTATAACGCGATATCGCATCTCATTTCTATGTTTCATGGTAAGATATAATATGATTTGCGAAGTGTCATGTATTCCTCGTCTACACTTCAAATGAATGTAAATGCGACACTTCCTTGAAAGGAAATAGCGTTTGCAGATGTCTACGTATCGTAGCAATAGCTTTCTAATGCTTCTTAAAACGCGATATCGCATCTCATTTCTATGTTTCATGGTAAGATGTAATATGATTTGCGAAGTGTTATGTATGCCTCGTCTACACTTCAAATGAATGTGAATGCGACACTTCCTCGCTAGGAAATAGCGTTTGCAGATGTCTACGTATCATGGCAATAGAGTTCATATGATTCTTAAAACGCGATATCGCATCTCATTTCTATGTTTCATGGTAAGATATAATATGATTTGCGAAGTGTCATGTATTCCTCGTCTACACTTCAAATGAATGTAAATGCGACACTTCCTTGCTAGGAAATAGCGTCTGCAGATGTCTAGGTATCGTAGCAATAGAGTTCTAATACTTCTTAAAATGCGATATCGCATCTCATTTCTATGTTTCATGGTAAGATGTAATATGATTTGCGAAGAGTTATGTATTCCTCGTCTACGCTTCAAATGAATGTAAATGCGACACTTCCTTGCAAGGAAGTAGCGATTGCAGATGTCTACGTATCGAAGCAATAGAGTTCAAATGCTTCTTAAAACGAGATATTGCATCTCATATCTATGTTTCATGATAAGATATAATATACATTGCGAAGTGTTATGCATTCCTCGTCTACGATTCAAATGAATGTAAATGCGACACTTCCTTGCAAGGAAATAGCGTTTGCAGATGTCTACGATTCGTAGCAATAGGGTTCTTATGATTCTTATAACGCGATATCGCATCTCATTTCTATGTTTCATGGTAAGATATAATATGATTTGCGAAGTGTCATGTATTCCTCGTCTACACTTCAAATGAATGTGAATGCGATACTTCCTCGCTTGGAAATAGCGTTTGCAGATTTCTACGTATCGTAGCAATAGCTTTCTAATGCTTCTTAAAACGCGATATCGCATCTCATATCTATGTTTCATGGTAAGATATAATATGATTTGCGAAGTGTCACGTATTCCTCGTCTACACTTCAAATCAATGTGAATGCGATACTTCCTCGCTTGGAAATAGCGTTTGCAGATGTCTACGTATCGTAGCAATAGCTTTCTAATGCTTCTTAAAACGCGATATCGCATCTCATTTCTATGTTTCATGGTAAGATATAGTATGATTTGCGAAGTGTCATGTATTCCTCGTCTACACTTCAAATGAATGTAAATGCGACACTTGCTCGCTAGGAAACAGCGTTTGCAGATGTCTACGTATCGTAGCAATAGAGTTCATATGATTCTTAAAACGCGATATCGCATCCCATATCTATGTTTCATGGTAAGATATAATATGATTTGCGAAGTGTTATGTATTCCTCGTCTACACCTCAAAGGAATGTGAATGAGACACTTCCTCGCTAGGAAATAGCGTTTGCAGATGTCTACGTATCGTAGCAATAGATTTCTAATGCTTCTTAAAACGCGATATCGCATCTCATTTCTATGTTTCATGGTAAGATATAATATGATTTCCGAAGTGTCATGTATTCCTCGTCTACACTTCAAATGAATGTAAATCCGACACTTCCTTGCTAGGAAATAGCGTCTGCAGATGTCTACGTATCGAAGCAATAGAGTTCAAATGCTTCTTAAGACGAGATATTGCATCTCATATCTATGTTTTATGATAAGATATAATATACATTGCGAAGTGTTATGCATTCCTCGTCTACGATTCAAATGAATGTAAATGCGACACTTCCTTGCTAGGAAATAGCGTCTGCAGATGTCTAGGTATCGTAGCAATAGAGTTCTTATGATTCTTAAAACGCGATATCGCATCTCATTTCTATGTTTCATGGTAAGATATAATATGATTTGCGAAGTGTCATGTATTCCTCGTCTACACTTCAAATGAATGTGAATGCGGCACTTCCTCGCTAGGAAATAGCGTTTGCAGATGTCTACGTATCATAGCAATAGAGTTCATATGATTCTTAAAACGCGATATCGCATCTCATTTCTATGTTTCATGGTAAGATATAATATGATTTGCGAAGTGTCATGTATTCCTCGTCTACACTTCAAATGAATGTAAATGCGACACTTCCTTGCTAGGAAATAGCGTCTGCAGATGTCTAGGTATCGTAGCAATAGAGTTCTAATACTTCTTAAAACGCGATATCGCATCTCATTTCTATGTTTCATGGTAAGATGTAATATGATTTGCGAAGAGTTATGTATTCCTCGTCTACGCTTCAAATGAATGTAAATGCGACACTTCCTTGCAAGGAAGTAGCGATTGCAGATGTCTACGTATCGAAGCAATAGAGTACAAATGCTTCTTAAAACGAGATATTGCATCTCATATCTATGTTTCATGATAAGATATAATATACATTGCGAAGTGTTATGCATTCCTCGTCTACGATTCAAATGAATGTAAATGCGACACTTCCTTGCAAGGAAATAGCGTTTGCAGATGTCTACGATTCGTAGCAATAGAGTTCTTATGATTCTTATAACGCGATATCGCATCTCATTTCTATGTTTCATGGTAAGATATAATATGATTTGCGAAGTGTCATGTATTCCTCGTCTACACTTCAAATGAATGTGAATGCGATACTTCCTCGCTTGGAAATAACGTTTGCAGATTTCTACGTATCGTAGCAATAGCTTTCTAATGCTTCTTAAAACGCGATATCGCAACTCATTTCTATGTTTCATGGTAAGATATAATATGATTTGCGAAGTGTCATGTATTCCTCGTCTACACTTCAAATCAATGTGAATGCGATACTTCCTCGCTTGGAAATAGCGTTTGCAGATGTCTACGTATCGTAGCAATAGCTTTCTAATGCTTCTTAAAACGCGATATCGCATCTCATTTCTATGTTTCATGGTAAGATATAGTATGATTTGCGAAGTGTCATGTATTCCTCGTCTACACTTCAAATGAATGTAAATGCGACACTTCCTCGCTAGGAAACAGCGTTTGCAGATGTCTACGTATCGTAGCAATAGAGTTCATATGATCCTTAAAACGCGATATCGCATCTCATATCTATGTTTCATGGTAAGATATAATATGATTTGCGAAGTGTTATGTATTCCTCGTCTACACTTCAAAGGAATGTGAATGCGACACTTCCTCGCTAGGAAATAGCGTTTGCAGATGTCCACGTATCGTAGCAATAGATTTCTAATGCTTCTTAAAACGCGATATCGCATCTCATTTCTATGTTTCATGGTAAGATATAATATGATTTCCGAAGTGTCATGTATTCCTCGTCTACACTTCAAATGAATGTAAATCCGACACTTCCTTGCTAGGAAATAGCGTCTGCAGATGTCTACGTATCGAAGCAATAGAGTTCAAATGCTTCTTAAGACGAGATATTGCATCTCATATCTATGTTTCATGATAAGATATAATATACATTGCGAAGTGTTATGCATTCCTCGTCTACGATTCAAATGAATGTAAATGCGACACTTCCTTGCAAGGAAATAGCGTTTGCAGATGTCTACGTATCGTAGCAATAGAGTTCTTATGATTCTTAAAACGCGATATCGCTTCTCATTTCTATGTTTCATGGTAAGATACAATATGATTTGCGAAGTGTCATGTATTCCTCGTCTACACTTCAAATGAATGTGAATGCGACACTTCCTCGCTAGGAAATAGCGTTTGCAGATGTCTACGTATCGTAGCAATAGAGTTCATATGATTCTTAAAACGCGATATCGCATCTCATTTCTATGTTTCATGGTAAGATATAATATGATTTGCGAAGTGTTATGTATTCCTCGTCTACACTTCAAAGGAATGTGAATGCGACACTTCCTCGCTAGGAAATAGCGTTTGCAGATGTCTACGTATCGTAGCAATTGATTTCTAATGCTTCTTAAAACGCGATATCGCATCTCATTTCTATGTTTCATGGTAAGATATAATATGATTTCCGAAGTGTCATGTATTCCTCGTCTACACTTCAAATGAATGTAAATCCGACACTTCCTTGCTAGGAAATAGCGTCTGCAGATGTCTAGGTATCGTAGCAATAGAGTTCAAACGCTTCTTAAAACTAGATATTGCATCTCATATCTATGTTTCATGATAAGATATAATATTCATTGCGAAGTGTTATGCATTCCTCGTCTACGATTCAAATGAATGTAAATGCGACACTTCCTTGCAAGGAAATAGCGTTTGCAGATGTCTACGTATCGTAGCAATAGAGTTCTTATGATTCTTAGAACGCGATATCGCATCTCATTTCTATGTTTCATGGTAAGATATAATATGATTTGCGCAGTGTCATGTATTCCTCGTCTACACTTCAAATGAATGTGAATGCGACCCTTCCTCGCTAGGAAATAGCGTTTGCAGATGTCTACGTATCGTAGCAATAGAGTTCTAATGCTTCTTAAAACGCGATATCGCATCTCATTTCTATGTTTCATGGTAAGATGTAATATGATTTGCGAAGTGTCATGTATTCCTCGTCTTCACTTCAAATGAATGTAAATGCGACACTTCCTTGAAAGGAGGTAGCGATTGCAGATGTCTACGTATCGAAGCAATAGAGTTCAAATGCTTCTTAGAACGAGATATTGCATCTCATATCTATGTTTCATGATAAGATATAATATACATTGCGAAGTGTTATGCATTCCTCGACTACGATTCAAATGAATGTAAATGCGACACTTCCTTGCTAGGAAATAGCGTCTGCAGATGTCTACGTATCGAAGCAATAGAGTTCAAATGCTTCTTAAGATGAGATATTGCATCTCATATCTATGTTTCATGATAAGATATAATATACATTGCGAAGTGTTATGCATTCCTCGTCTACGATTCAAATGAATGTAAATGCGACACTTCCTTGCAAGGAAATAGCGTTTGCAGATGTCTACGTATCGTAGCAATAGAGTTCTTATGATTCTTAAAACGCGATATCGCTTCTCATTTCTATGTTTCATGGTAAGATATAATATGATTTGCGAAGTGTCATGTATTCCTCGTCTACACTTCAAATGAATGCGAATGCGACCCTTCCTCGCTAGGAAATAGCGTTTGCAGATGTCTACGTATCGTAGCAATAGAGTTCATATGATTCTTAGAACGCGATATCGCATCTCATTTCTATGTTTCATGGTAAGATATAACATGATTTGCGAAGTGTTATGTATTCCTCGACTACACTTCAAATGAATGTGAATGCGATACTTCCTCGCTAGGAAATAGCGTTTGCAGATGTCTACGTATCGTAGCAATAGCTTTCTAATGCTTCTTAAGACGCGATATCGCATCTCATTTCTATGATTCCTGGTAAGATATAATATGATTTGCGAAGTGTCATGTATTCCTCGTCTACGATTCAAATGAATGTAAATGCGACACTTCCTTGAAAGGAAATAGCGTTTGCAGATGTCTACGTATCGTAGCAATAGAGTTCTAATGCTTCTTAAAACGCGATATCGCATCTCATTTCTATGTTTCATGGTAAGATATAATATGATTTGCGAAGTGTCATGTATTCCTCGTCTACACTTCAAATGAATGTAAATGCCACACTTCCTTGCTAGGAAATAGCGTCTGCAGATGTCTAGGTATCGTAGCAATAGTGTTCTGATGCTTCTTAAAACGCGATATCGCACCTCATTTCTATGTTTCATGGTAAGATATAATATGATTTGCGAAGTGTCATGTACTCCTCGTCTACACTTCAAATGAATGTAAATGCAACACTTCCTTGCAAGGAAATAGCGTTTGCAGGTGTTTACCTATCAAAGCAATAGAGTTCTAATGCTTCTTAAAACGCGATATCGCATCTCATTTCTATGTTTCATGGTAAGATATAATATGATTTGCGAAGTGTCATGTATTCCTCGTCTACACTTCAAATGAATGTAAATGCGACACTTCCTTGAAAGGAAATAGCGATTGCAGATATCTACGTATCGAAGCAATAGAGTTCAAATGCTTCTTAAAACGAGATATTGCATCTCATATCTATGTTTCATGATAAGATATAATATACATTGCGAAGTGTTATGCATTCCTCGAGTACGATTCAAATGAATGTAAATGCGACACTTCCTTGCAAGGAAATAGCGTTTGCAGATGTCTACGTATCGTAGCAATAGGGTTCATATGATTCTTAAAACGCGATATCGCATCTAGTTTCTATGTTTAATGGTAAGATATAATATGATTTACGAAGTGTCATGTATTCCTCGTCTACACTTCAAATGAATGTAAATGCAACACTTCCTTGCAAGGAAATAGCGTTTGCAGATGTTTACCTATCAAAGCAATAGAGTTCTAATGCTTCTTAAAACGCGATATCGCATCTCATATATATGTTTCATGATAAGATATAATATACATTGCGAAGTGTCATGTATTCCTCGTCTACACTTCAAATGAATGTAAATGCGACACTTCCTCGCTAGGAAATAGCGTTTGCAGATGTCTACGTATCGTAGCAATAGATTTCTAATGCTTCTTAAAACGCGATATCGCATCTCATTTCTATGTTTCATGGTAAGATATAATATGATTTGCGAAGTGTCATGTATTCCTCGTCTACACTTCAAATGAATGTAAATGCAACACTTCCTTGCAAGGAAATAGCGTTTGCAGATGTTTACCTATCAAAGCAATAGAGTTCTAATGCTTCTTAAAACGCGATATCGCATCTCATTTCTATGTTTCATGGTAAGATATAATATGATTTGCGAAGTGTTATGTATTCCTTGTCTGCACTTCAAATGAATGTAAATGAGACACTTCCTTGCAAGGAAATAGCGTTTGCAGATGTCTACGTATCGTAGCAATAGAGTTCTTATGATTCTTAAAACGCGATATCACATCTCATTTCTATGTTTCATGGTAAGATATAATATGATTTGCGAAGTGTTATGTATTCCTCGTCTACACATCAAATGAATGTAAATTCGACACTTCCTTGCTAGGAAATAGCGTCTGCAGATTTCTAGGTATCGTAGCGATAGAGTTCTAATGCTTCTTAAAACGCGATATCGCATCTCATTTCTATGCTTCATGGCAAGATATAACATGATTTGCGAAGTGTTATGTATTCCTCGTCTACACTTCAAATGAATGTGAATGCGATACTTCCTCGCTTGGAAATAGCGTTTGCAGATGTCTACGTATCGTAGCAATAGCTTTCTAATGCTTCTTAAAACGCGATATCGCATCTCATTTCTATGCTTCATGGCAAGATGTAATATGATTTGCGAAGTGTTATGCATTCCTCGTCTACGATTCAAATGAATGTAAATGCGACACTTCCTTGCAAGGAAGTAGCGATTGCAGATATCTATGTATCGAAGCAATAGAGTTCAAATGCTTCTTAAAACGAGATATAATATACATTGAGAAGTGTTATGCATTCCTCGTCTACGATTCAAATGAATGTAAATGCGACACTTCCTTGCAAGGAAATAGCGTTTGCAGATGTCTACGTATCGTAGCAATAGAGTTCATATGATTCTTAAAACGCGATATCGCATCTAGTTTCTATGTTTCATGGTAAGATATAATATGATTTACGAAGTGTCATGTATTCCTCGTCTACACTTCAAATGAATGTAAATGCGACACTTCCTTGCTAGGAAATAGCGTCTGCAGATGTCTAGGTATCGTAGCAATGGAGTTCTAATGCTTCTTAAAACGCGATATCGCATCTCATTTCTATGTTTCATGGTAAGATGTAATATGATTTGCGAAGTGTTATGTATTCCTCGTCTACACTTCAAATGAATGTAAATATGACACTTCCTTGCATGGAAGTAGCTATTGCAGATGTCTACGTATCGAAGCAGTAGAGTTCAAATGCTTCTTAAAACGAAATATTGCATCTCATATCTATGTTTCATGATAAGATATAATATACATTGCGAAGTGTTATGCATTCCTCGTCTACGATTCAAATGAATGTAAATGCGACACTTCCTTGCAAGGAAATAGCGTTTGCAGATGTCTACGTATCGTAGCAATAGAGTTCTTATGATTCTTAACACGCGATATCGCATCTCATTTCTATGTTTCATGGTAAGATATAATATGATTTGCGAAGTGTCATGTATTCCTCGTCTACACTTCAAGTGAATGTGAATGCGATACTTCCTCGCTACTAAATAGCGTTTGCAGATGTCTACGTATCGTAGCAATAGCTTTCTAATGCTTCTTAAAACGCGATATCGCATCTCATTTCTATGTTTCATGGTAAGATATAATATGATTTGCGAAGTGTCATGTATTCCTCGTCTACACTTCAAATGAATGTGAAGGCGACACTTCCTTGCAAGGAAATAGCGTTTGCAGATGTCTACGTATCGTAGCAATAGAGTTCTTATGATTCTTAAAACGCGATATCACATCTCATTTCTATGTTTCATGGTAAGATATAATATGATTTGCGAAGTGTCATGTATTCCTCGTCTACACTTCAAATGAATGTAAATGCGACACTTCCTTGTAAGGAAATAGCGTTTGCAGATGTCTACGTATCGTAGCAATAGAGTTCTTATGATTCTTAAAACGCGATATCACATCTCATTTCTATGTTTCATGGTAAGATATAACATGATTTGCGAAGTGTTATGTATTCCTCGTCTACACTTCAAATGAATGTGAATGCGATACTTCCTCGCTTGGAAATAGCGTTTGCAGATGTCTACGTATCGTAGCAATAGCTTTCTAATGCTTCTTAAAACGCGATATCGCATCTCATTTCTATGTTTCATGGTAAGATATAATATGATTTGCGAAGTGTCATGTATTCCTCGTCTACACTTCAAATGAATGTAAATGCGACACTTCCTTGCTAGGAAATAGCGTCTGCAGATGTCTAGGTATCGTAGCAATGGAGTTCTAATGCTTCTTAAAACGCGATATCGCATCTCATTTCTATGTTTCATGGTAAGATGTAATATGATTTGCGAAGTGTCATGTATTCCTCGTCTACACTTCAAATGAATGTAAATGCGACACTTCCTTGAAAGGAAATAGCGATTGCAGATATCTACGTATCGAAGCAATAGAGTTCAAATGCTTCTTAAAACGAGATATTGCATCTCATATCTATGTTTCATGATAAGATATAATATACATTGCGAAGTGTTATGCATTCCTCGAGTACGATTCAAATGAATGTAAATGCGACACTTCCTTGCAAGGAAATAGCGTTTGCAGATGTCTACGTATCGTAGCAATAGGGTTCATATGATTCTTAAAACGCGATATCGCATCTAGTTTCTATGTTTAATGGTAAGATATAATATGATTTACGAAGTGTCATGTATTCCTCGTCTACACTTCAAATGAATGTAAATGCAACACTTCCTTGCAAGGAAATAGCGTTTGCAGATGTTTACCTATCAAAGCAATAGAGTTCTAATGCTTCTTAAAACGCGATATCGCATCTCATATATATGTTTCATGATAAGATATAATATACATTGCGAAGTGTCATGTATTCCTCGTCTACACTTCAAATGAATGTAAATGCGACACTTCCTCGCTAGGAAATAGCGTTTGCAGATGTCTACGTATCGTAGCAATAGATTTCTAATGCTTCTTAAAACGCGATATCGCATCTCATTTCTATGTTTCATGGTAAGATATAATATGATTTGCGAAGTGTCATGTATTCCTCGTCTACACTTCAAATGAATGTAAATGCAACACTTCCTTGCAAGGAAATAGCGTTTGCAGATGTTTACCTATCAAAGCAATAGAGTTCTAATGCTTCTTAAAACGCGATATCGCATCTCATTTCTATGTTTCATGGTAAGATATAATATGATTTGCGAAGTGTTATGTATTCCTTGTCTGCACTTCAAATGAATGTAAATGAGACACTTCCTTGCAAGGAAATAGCGTTTGCAGATGTCTACGTATCGTAGCAATAGAGTTCTTATGATTCTTAAAACGCGATATCACATCTCATTTCTATGTTTCATGGTAAGATATAATATGATTTGCGAAGTGTTATGTATTCCTCGTCTACACATCAAATGAATGTAAATTCGACACTTCCTTGCTAGGAAATAGCGTCTGCAGATTTCTAGGTATCGTAGCGATAGAGTTCTAATGCTTCTTAAAACGCGATATCGCATCTCATTTCTATGCTTCATGGCAAGATATAACATGATTTGCGAAGTGTTATGTATTCCTCGTCTACACTTCAAATGAATGTGAATGCGATACTTCCTCGCTTGGAAATAGCGTTTGCAGATGTCTACGTATCGTAGCAATAGCTTTCTAATGCTTCTTAAAACGCGATATCGCATCTCATTTCTATGCTTCATGGCAAGATGTAATATGATTTGCGAAGTGTTATGCATTCCTCGTCTACGATTCAAATGAATGTAAATGCGACACTTCCTTGCAAGGAAGTAGCGATTGCAGATATCTATGTATCGAAGCAATAGAGTTCAAATGCTTCTTAAAACGAGATATAATATACATTGAGAAGTGTTATGCATTCCTCGTCTACGATTCAAATGAATGTAAATGCGACACTTCCTTGCAAGGAAATAGCGTTTGCAGATGTCTACGTATCGTAGCAATAGAGTTCATATGATTCTTAAAACGCGATATCGCATCTAGTTTCTATGTTTCATGGTAAGATATAATATGATTTACGAAGTGTCATGTATTCCTCGTCTACACTTCAAATGAATGTAAATGCGACACTTCCTTGCTAGGAAATAGCGTCTGCAGATGTCTAGGTATCGTAGCAATGGAGTTCTAATGCTTCTTAAAACGCGATATCGCATCTCATTTCTATGTTTCATGGTAAGATGTAATATGATTTGCGAAGTGTTATGTATTCCTCGTCTACACTTCAAATGAATGTAAATATGACACTTCCTTGCATGGAAGTAGCTATTGCAGATGTCTACGTATCGAAGCAGTAGAGTTCAAATGCTTCTTAAAACGAAATATTGCATCTCATATCTATGTTTCATGATAAGATATAATATACATTGCGAAGTGTTATGCATTCCTCGTCTACGATTCAAATGAATGTAAATGCGACACTTCCTTGCAAGGAAATAGCGTTTGCAGATGTCTACGTATCGTAGCAATAGAGTTCTTATGATTCTTAACACGCGATATCGCATCTCATTTCTATGTTTCATGGTAAGATATAATATGATTTGCGAAGTGTCATGTATTCCTCGTCTACACTTCAAGTGAATGTGAATGCGATACTTCCTCGCTACTAAATAGCGTTTGCAGATGTCTACGTATCGTAGCAATAGCTTTCTAATGCTTCTTAAAACGCGATATCGCATCTCATTTCTATGTTTCATGGTAAGATATAATATGATTTGCGAAGTGTCATGTATTCCTCGTCTACACTTCAAATGAATGTGAAGGCGACACTTCCTTGCAAGGAAATAGCGTTTGCAGATGTCTACGTATCGTAGCAATAGAGTTCTTATGATTCTTAAAACGCGATATCACATCTCATTTCTATGTTTCATGGTAAGATATAATATGATTTGCGAAGTGTCATGTATTCCTCGTCTACACTTCAAATGAATGTAAATGCGACACTTCCTTGTAAGGAAATAGCGTTTGCAGATGTCTACGTATCGTAGCAATAGAGTTCTTATGATTCTTAAAACGCGATATCACATCTCATTTCTATGTTTCATGGTAAGATATAACATGATTTGCGAAGTGTTATGTATTCCTCGTCTACACTTCAAATGAATGTGAATGCGATACTTCCTCGCTTGGAAATAGCGTTTGCAGATGTCTACGTATCGTAGCAATAGCTTTCTAATGCTTCTTAAAACGCGATATCGCATCTCATTTCTATGTTTCATGGTAAGATATAATATGATTTGCGAAGTGTCATGTATTCCTCGTCTACACTTCAAATGAATGTAAATGCGACACTTCCTTGCTAGGAAATAGCGTCTGCAAATGTCTAGGTATCGTAGCAATAGATTTCTAATGCTTCTTAAAACGCGATATCGCATCTCATTTCTATGTTTCATGGTAAGATATAATATGATTTGCGAAGTGTCATGTATTCCTCGTCTACACTTCAAATGAATGTAAATGCGACACTTCCTTGAAAGGAAATAGCGATTGCAGATATCTACGTATCGAAGCAATAGAGTTCAAATGCTTCTTAAAACGAGATATTGCATCTCATATCTATGTTTCATGATAAGATATAATATACATTGCGAAGTGTTATGCATTCCTCGAGTACGATTCAAATGAATGTAAATGCGACACTTCCTTGCAAGGAAATAGCGTTTGCAGATGTCTACGTATCGTAGCAATAGGGTTCATATGATTCTTAAAACGCGATATCGCATCTAGTTTCTATGTTTCATGGTAAGATATAATATGATTTACGAAGTGTCATGTATTCCTCGTCTACACTTCAAATGAATGTAAATGCAACACTTCCTTGCAAGGAAATAGCGTTTGCAGATGTTTACCTATCAAAGCAATAGAGTTCTAATGCTTCTTAAAACGCGATATCGCATCTCATATATATGTTTCATGATAAGATATAATATACATTGCGAAGTGTCATGTATTCCTCGTCTACACTTCAAATGAATGTAAATGCGACACTTCCTCGCTAGGAAATAGCGTTTGCAGATGTCTACGTATCGTAGCAATAGATTTCTAATGCTTCTTAAAACGCGATATCGCATCTCATTTCCATGTTTCATGGTAAGATATAATATGATTTGCGAAGTGTCATGTATTCCTCGTCTACACTTCAAATGAATGTAAATGCAACACTTCCTTGAAAGGAAATAGCGATTGCAGATGTCTACGTATCGAAGCAATATAGTTCAAATGCTTCTTAAAACGAGATATTGCATCTCATATCTATGTTTCATGATAAGATATAATATACATTGCGAAGTGTTATGCATTCCTCGTCTACGATTCAAATGAATGTAAATGCGACACTTCCTTGCAAGGAAATAGCGTTTGCAGATGTCTACGTATCGTAGCAATAGAGTTCATATGATTCTTAAATCGCGATATCGCATCTAGTTTCTATGTTTCATGGTAAGATATAATATGATTTACGAAGTGTCATGTATTCCTCGTCTACACTTCAAATGAATGTAAATGCGACACTTCCTTGCTAGGAAATAGCGTCTGCAGATGTCTAGGTATCGTAGCAATGGAGTTCTAATGCTTCTTAAAACGCGATATCGCATCTCATTTCTATGTTTCATGGTAAGATGTAATATGATTTGCGAAGTGTTATGTATTCCTCGTCTACACTTCAAATGAATGTAAATATGACACTTCCTTGCATGGAAGTAGCTATTGCAGATGTCTACGTATCGAAGCAGTAGAGTTCAAATGCTTCTTAAAACGAAATATTGCATCTCATATCTATGTTTCATGATAAGATATAATATACATTGCGAAGTGTTATGCATTCCTCGTCTACGATTCAAATGAATGTAAATGCGACACTTCCTTGCAAGGAAATAGCGTTTGCAGATGTCTACGTATCGTAGCAATAGAGTTCATATGATTCTTAACACGCGATATCGCATCTCATTTCTATGTTTCATGGTAAGATATAATATGATTTGCGAAGTGTCATGTATTCCTCGTCTACACTTCAAGTGAATGTGAATGCGATACTTCCTCGCTACTAAATAGCGTTTGCAGATGTGTACGTATCGTAGCAATAGCTTTCTAATGCTTCTTAAAACGCGACATCGCATCTCATTTCTATGTTTCATGGTAAGATATAATATGATTTGCGAAGTGTCATGTATTCCTCGTCTACACTTCAAATGAATGTGAAGGCGACACTTCCTTGCAAGGAAATAGCGTTTGCAGATGTCTACGTATCGTAGCAATAGAGTTCTTATGATTCTTAAAACGCGATATCACATCTCATTTCTATGTTTCATGGTAAGATATAATATGATTTGCGAAGTGTCATGTATTCCTCGTCTACACTTCAAATGAATGTAAATGCGACACTTCCTTGTAAGGAAATAGCGTTTGCAGATGTCTACGTATCGTAGCAATAGAGTTCTTATGATTCTTAAAACGCGATATCACATCTCATTTCTATGTTTCATGGTAAGATATAACATGATTTGCGAAGTGTTATGTATTCCTCGTCTACACTTCAAATGAATGTGAATGCGATACTTCCTCGCTTGGAAATAGCGTTTGCAGATGTCTACGTATCGTAGCAATAGCTTTCTAATGCTTCTTAAAACGCGATATCGAATCTCATTTCTATGTTTCATGGTAAGATATAATATGATTTGCGAAGTGTCATGTATTCCTCGTCTACACTTCAAATGAATGTAAATGCGACACTTCCTTGCTAGGAAATAGCGTCTGCAAATGTCTAGGTATCGTAGCAATAGATTTCTAATGCTTCTTAAAACGCGATATCGCATCTCATTTCTATGTTTCATGGTAAGATATAATATGATTTGCGAAGTGTCATGTATTCCTCGTCTACACTTCAAATGAATGTAAATGCGACACTTCCTTGAAAGGAAATAGCGATTGCAGATATCTACGTATCGAAGCAATAGAGTTCAAATGCTTCTTAAAACGAGATATTGCATCTCATATCTATGTTTCATGATTAGATATAATATACATTGCGAAGTGTTATGCATTCCTCGAGTACGATTCAAATGAATGTAAATGCGACACTTCCTTGCAAGGAAATAGCGTTTGCAGATGTCTACGTATCGTAGCAATAGGGTTCATATGATTCTTAAAACGCGATATCGCATCTAGTTTCTATGTTTCATGGTAAGATATAATATGATTTACGAAGTGTCATGTATTCCTCGTCTACACTTCAAATGAATTTAAATGCAACACTTCCTTGCAAGGAAATAGCGTTTGCAGATGTTTACCTATCAAAGCAATAGAGTTCTAATGCTTCTTAAAACGCGATATCGCATCTCATATATATGTTTCATGATAAGATATAATATACATTGCGAAGTGTCATGTATTCCTCGTCTACACTTCAAATGAATGTAAATGCGACACTTCCTCGCTAGGAAATAGCGTTTGCAGATGTCTACGTATCGTAGCAATAGATTTCTAATGCTTCTTAAAACGCGATATCGCATCTCATTTCTATGTTTCATGGTAAGATATAATATGATTTGCGAAGTGTCATGTATTCCTCGTCTACACTTCAAATGAATGTAAATGCAACACTTCCTTGCAAGGAAATAGCGTTTGCAGATGTTTACCTATCAAAGCAATAGAGTTCTAATGCTTCTTAAAACGCGATATCGCATCTCATTTCTATCTTTCATGGTAAGATATAATATGATTTGCGAAGTGTTATGTATTCCTTGTCTGCACTTCAAATGAATGTAAATGAGACACTTCCTTGCAAGGAAATAGCGTTTGCAGATGTCTACGTATCGTAGCAATAGAGTTCTTATGATTCTTAAAACGCGATATCACATCTCATTTCTATGTTTCATGGTAAGATATAATATGATTTGCGAAGTGTTATGTATTCCTCGTCTACACATCAAATGAATGTAAATTCGACACTTCCTTGCTAGGAAATAGCGTCTGCAGATTTCTAGGTATCGTAGCGATAGAGTTCTAATGCTTCTTAAAACGCGATATCGCATCTCATTTCTATGCTTCATGGTAAGATGTAATATGATTTGCGAAGTGTTATGCATTCCTCGTCTACGATTCAAATGAATGTAAATGCGACACTTCCTTCCAAGGAAGTAGCGATTGCAGATATCTATGTATCGAAGCAATAGAGTTCAAATGCTTCTTAAAACGAGATATTGCATCTCATATCTATGTTTCATGATAAGATATAATATACATTGAGAAGTGTTATGCATTCCTCGAGTACGATTCAAGTGAATGTAAATGCGACACTTCCTTGCAAGGAAATAGCGTTTGCAGATGTCTACGTATCGTAGCAATAGAGTTCTTATGATTCTTAAAACGCGATATCACATCTCATTTCTATGTTTCATGGTAAGATATAATATGACTTGCGAAGTGTCATGTATTCCTCGTCTACACTTCAAATGAATGTAAATGCGACACTTCCTTGAAAGGAAATAGCGATTGCAGATGTCTACGTATCGAAGCAATATAGTTCAAATGCTTCTTAAAACGAGATATTGCATCTCATATCTATGTTTCATGATAAGATATAATATACATTGCGAAGTGTTATGCATTCCTCGTCTACGATTCAAATGAATGTAAATGCGACACCTCCTTGCAAGGAAATAGCGTTTGCAGATGTCTACGTATCGTAGCAATAGAGTTCATATGATTCTTAAAACGCGATATCGCATCTAGTTTCTATGTTTCATGGTAAGATATAATATGATTTACGAAGTGTCATGTATTCCTCGTCTACACTTCAAATGAATGTAAATGCGACACTTCCTTGCTAGGAAATAGCGTCTGCAGATGTCTAGGTATCGTAGCAATGGAGTTCTAATGCTTCTTAAAACGCGATATCGCATCTCATTTCTATGTTTCATGGTAAGATGTAATATGATTTGCGAAGTGTTATGTATTCCTCGTCTACACTTCAAATGAATGTAAATATGACACTTCCTTGCATGGAAGTAGCAATTGCAGATGTCTACGTATCGAAGCAGTAGAGTTCAAATGCTTCTTAAAACGAAATATTGCATCTCATATCTATGTTTCATGATAAGATATAATATACATTGCGAAGTGTTATGCATTCCTCGTCTACGATTCAAATGAATGTAAATGCGACACTTCCTTGCAAGGAAATAGCGTTTGCAGATGTCTACGTATCGTAGCAATAGAGTTCATATGATTCTTAACACGCGATATCGCATCTCATTTCTATGTTTCATGGTAAGATATAATATGATTTGCGAAGTGTCATGTATTCCTCGTCTACACTTCAAGTGAATGTGAATGCGATACTTCCTCGCTACTAAATAGCGTTTGCAGATGTCTACGTATCGTAGCAATAGCTTTCTAATGCTTCTTAAAACGCGATATCGCATCTCATTTCTATGTTTCATGGTAAGATATAATATGATTTGCGAAGTGTCATGTATTCCTCGTCTACACTTCAAATGAATGTGAAGGCGACACTTCCTTGCAAGGAAATAGCGTTTGCAGATGTCTACGTATCGTAGCAATAGAGTTCTTATGATTCCTAAAACGCGATATCACATCTCATTTCTATGTTTCATGGTAAGATATAATATGATTTGCGAAGTGTCATGTATTCCTCGTCTACACTTCAAATGAATGTAAATGCGACACTTCCTTGTAAGGAAATAGCGTTTGCAGATGTCTACGTATCGTAGCAATAGAGTTCTTATGATTCTTAAAACGCGATATCACATCTCATTTCTATGTTTCATGGTAAGATATAACATGATTTGCGAAGTGTTATGTATTCCTCGTCTACACTTCAAATGAATGTGAATGCGATACTTCCTCGCTTGGAAATAGCGTTTGCAGATGTCTACGTATCGTAGCAATAGCTTTCTAATGCTTCTTAAAACGCGATATCGCATCTCATTTCTATGTTTCATGGTAAGATATAATATGATTTGCGAAGTGTCATGTATTCCTCGTCTACACTTCAAATGAATGTGAATGCGACACTTCCTCACTAGGAAATAGCGTTTGCAGATGTCTACGTATCGTAGCAATTGATTTCTAATGCTTCTTAAAACGCGATATCGCATCTCATTTCTATGTTTCATGGTAAGATATAATATGATTTCCGAAGTGTCATGTATTCCTCGTCTACACTTCAAATGAATGTAAATCCGACACTTCCTTGCTAGGAAATAGCGTCTGCAGATGTCTAGGTATCGTAGCAATAGAGTTCAAACGCTTCTTAAAACTAGATATTGCATCTGATATCTATGTTTCATGATAAGATATAATATTCATTGCGAAGTGTTATGCATTCCCCGTCTATGATTCAGATGAATGTAAATGCGACACTTCCTTGCAAGGAAATAGCGTTTGCAGATGTCTACGTATCGTAGCAATAGAGTTCTTATGATTCTTAAAACGCGATATCACATCTCATTTCTATGTTTCATGGTAAGATATAACATGATTTGCGAAGTGTTATGTATTCCTCGTCTACACTTCAAATGAATGTGAATGCGATACTTCCTCGCTTGGAAATAGCGTTTGCAGATGTCTACGTATCGTAGCAATAGCTTTCTAATGCTTCTTAAAACGCGATATCGAATCTCATTTCTATGTTTCATGGTAAGATATAATATGATTTGCGAAGTGTCATGTATTCCTCGTCTACACTTCAAATGAATGTAAATGCGACACTTCCTTGCTAGGAAATAGCGTCTGCAAATGTCTAGGTATCGTAGCAATAGATTTCTAATGCTTCTTAAAACGCGATATCGCATCTCATTTCTATGTTTCATGGTAAGATATAATATGATTTGCGAAGTGTCATGTATTCCTCGTCTACACTTCAAATGAATGTAAATGCGACACTTCCTTGAAAGGAAATAGCGATTGCAGGATATCTACGTATCGAAGCAATAGAGTTCAAATGCTTCTTAAAACGAGATATTGCATCTCATATCTATGTTTCATGATAAGATATAATATACATTGCGAAGTGTTATGCATTCCTCGAGTACGATTCAAATGAATGTAAATGCGACACTTCCTTGCAAGGAAATAGCGTTTGCAGATGTCTACGTATCGTAGCAATAGGGTTCATATGATTCTTAAAACGCGATATCGCATCTAGTTTCTATGTTTCATGGTAAGATATAATATGATTTACGAAGTGTCATGTATTCCTCGTCTACACTTCAAATGAATTTAAATGCAACACTTCCTTGCAAGGAAATAGCGTTTGCAGATGTTTACCTATCAAAGCAATAGAGTTCTAATGCTTTTTAAAACGCGATATCGCATCTCATATATATGTTTCATGATAAGATATAATATACATTGCGAAGTGTCATGTATTCCTCGTCTACACTTCAAATGAATGTAAATGCGACACTTCCTCGCTAGGAAATAGCGTTTGCAGATGTCTACGTATCGTAGCAATAGATTCTAATGCTTCTTAAAACGCGATATCGCATCTCATTTCTATGTTTCATGGTAAGATATAATATGATTTGCGAAGTGTCATGTATTCCTCGTCTACACTTCAAATGAATGTAAATGCAACACTTCCTTGCAAGGAAATAGCGTTTGCAGATGTTTACCTATCAAAGCAATAGAGTTCTAATGCTTCTTAAAACGCGATATCGCATCTCATTTCTATGTTTCATGGTAAGATATAATATGATTTGCGAAGTGTTATGTATTCCTTGTCTGCACTTCAAATGAATGTAAATGAGACACTTCCTTGCAAGGAAATAGCGTTTGCAGATGTCTACGTATCGTAGCAATAGAGTTCTTATGATTCTTAAAACGCGATATCACATCTCATTTCTATGTTTTCATGGTAAGATATAATATGATTTGCGAAGTGTTATGTATTCCTCGTCTACACATCAAATGAATGTAAATTCGACACTTCCTTGCTAGGAAATAGCGTCTGCAGATTTCTAGGTATCGTAGCGATAGAGTTCTAATGCTTCTTAAAACGCGAATATCGCATCTCATTTCTATGCTTCATGGTAAGATGTAATATGATTTGCGAAGTGTTATGCATTCCTCGTCTACGATTCAAATGAATGTAAATGCGACACTTCCTTCCAAGGAAGTAGCGATTGCAGATATCTATGTATCGAAGCAATAGAGTTCAAATGCTTCTTAAAACGAGATATTGCATCTCATATCTATGTTTCATGATAAGATATAATATACATTGAGAAGTGTTATGCATTCCTCGAGTACGATTCAAGTGAATGTAAATGCGACACTTCCTTGCAAGGAAATAGCGTTTGCAGATGTCTACGTATCGTAGCAATAGAGTTCTTATGATTCTTAAAACGCGATATCACATCTCATTTCTATGTTTCATGGTAAGATATAATATGATTTGCGAAGTGTCATGTATTCCTCGTCTACACTTCAAATGAATGTAAATGCGACACTTCCTTGAAAGGAAAATAGCGATTGCAGATGTCTACGTATCGAAGCAATATAGTTCAAATGCTTCTTAAAACGAGATATTGCATCTCATATCTATGTTTCATGATAAGATATAATATACATTGCGAAGTGTTATGCATTCCTCGTCTACGATTCAAATGAATGTAAATGCGACACCTCCTTGCAAGGAAATAGCGTTTGCAGATGTCTACGTATCGTAGCAATAGAGTTCATATGATTCTTAAAACGCGATATCGCATCTAGTTTCTATGTTTCATGGTAAGATATAATATGATTTACGAAGTGTCATGTATTCCTCGTCTACACTTCAAATGAATGTAAATGCGACACTTCCTTGCTAGGAAATAGCGTCTGCAGATGTCTAGGTATCGTAGCAATGGAGTTCTAATGCTTCTTAAAACGCGATATCGCATCTCATTTCTATGTTTCATGGTAAGATGTAATATGATTTGCGAAGTGTTATGTATTCCTCGTCTACACTTCAAATGAATGTAAATATGACACTTCCTTGCATGGAAGTAGCTATTGCAGATGTCTACGTATCGAAGCAGTAGAGTTCAAATGCTTCTTAAAACGAAATAATGCATCTCATATCTATGTTTCATGATAAGATATAATATACATTGCGAAGTGTTATGCATTCCTCGTCTACGATTCAAATGAATGTAAATGCGACACTTCCTTGCAAGGAAATAGCGTTTGCAGATGTCTACGTATCGTAGCAATAGAGTTCATATGATTCTTAACACGCGATAT